>NC_069502.1:96412509-96475009 GCF_027579735.1 Bombina bombina | reverse complement strand
TAGCAATCCGTCCAGGCCCTGACGCAGCAAAGCAGCCCCAAACCATGATGCCCCCACCACCATACTTCACAGTTGGGATGAGGTTTTGATGTTGGTGTGCTGTGCCTCTTTTTCGCCACACATAGTGTTGTGTTTTTCTTCCAAACAACTCAACTTTGGTTTCATCTGTCCACAGAATATTTTGCCAGTACTGCTGTGGAACAACCAGGTGCTTTTGTGCAAACTGTAAATGTGCAGCAATGTTTTGTTTGGACAGCAGTGGCTGCCTCTGTGGTATCCTCCCATGAAATCCATTCTTGTTTAGTGTTTTACCTATGGTAGATTCGCTAACAGGGATGTTAGCATTTGCCAGTGACTTTTGTAAGTCTTTAGCTGACACTCTAGGATTCTTCTTCACCTCATTGAGTAGTCTGCACTCAAATGTTTTTTATTTCTTTGTGTAATTTAAGATTGTAACTTCAGTGTGGTAGTAGTTGTATGGTGGGGCCAGCGGTGCATAAAAACACATTTTTTTTAGCAGCAATGTATTTATGATTATTTGACAATGCTGTAGAAATTCTATATTTAAAACCACGCAGAAATGTTTCCTCCTCAATACACAAATGATATATATTACATTCCAGTTTACTGCCCCTTTATGCAAGGACTTTCCAGATACAAGGGGGCATTTTATCTAAGATTCTTACATCTGCATAACATGTTATACTCTCAGACTAGGATTGCTCAGTGTTGGAAATAAGACAGGTTAACTTAAAACTGTTCAGTTTACTCTACAGCTGACTTAATTTTGAAATGCATACCAGCAAGTTTAAATCCTGCATTTAACCAGATCTAATGGTATGATTACCACAGCGTATGGTTCCCCCAAGACCATATAGAGTACAGCATTTTCAAAATCCACAAGTACAGCTGACAGATGGAAACATTTGTACACTATATTTGAAGTGGTGCTCTTGGTTGGGGAAAATGGGGAAAATATCAAACAAACATATGTCAACCCTCCTTAGGTCAACCACCCGTATGTTCTGTGTAGAAAATATAGCTTCACCAAAAGACAGAAACAAACCAGGATTTTTTCACTCCACTTTTGAAAAAATCCTGGTTTGTTTCTGTCTTTTGGTGAAGCTATATATATATATATATATATATATATATATATATATATATATATACAGTATATATATATATATATATATATATATATATATATATATATACAGTATATATATATATATACAGTATATATATATATATATATATATATATATATATATATACACACACACACATATATGTATATATACAGTATATATATATATATATATATATATATATATATATATATATATATTATTTATTTATTTATAAAATATTTTACCAGGAAAGATACATTGAGATTTCTCTCGTTTTCAAGTATGTCCTGGGTACACAAAACATTGCATTGATACAATGGGTACAATAAAATACAAAACAATAATAATACATGATATATGCACAAAAATTTAACATAGAACAGGTAGGAAATATATAATCAACAATGACAGGTGCATTCTGTTTTGAGATATGTAGAGTGGGATCTCTTAAAGGATATTAGGCATGGGGAAGGATTGAAAGTGTGTGGGAGGTCGTTCCATAATTGTGGTGCTCTGTAGGAAAAGGAGGATTGAGCTGCTTTCTTTTTGTATTGAGGCAAGCTAAATAATGTGCTGGTACTGGATCAGAGGTTATAGGAGGTGGGAATAGCAGGGGAGAGCATTCTGCTCAGGTAGGGTGGGAGCTTCCTAGAAAGGCTCTTAAACAAAAGGTAGGAAAGATGGAGGGTGTGTCTGGATTCCAGCGACAGCCAGGTTAGTTCTTTTAGCATGTTACAATGTTGGGTCCTGTAGTTACATTGTAGCACAAAGCGGCAGAATGAGTTATACAATGTATTAAGTTTATTAAGGTGAGTTTGGGGTGCTGGTGCATATACTATATATATGCCGTGCTTTTTTGTGGGGGTACTCACCGGTACTGAGTACCCCCACCTCTGCCAACTCATAACTGGTAATATTTGTAATCATCATTTAAATACTCTAGTTTTCACAAGAGGGGCTGCAAAATACAGAAGACGTGAATAATGTTGTTCTTTTGCTTTTCTCAAAATGTACTGAGCAGAATATATCAATCAATATTCAATAAGTACTGGCACCTTTTCTTTTACAAAAAAGCACACTTTATATATACCAGCAATCTCAACTCGGTATAAATGTCACAGTTGGAGGGGTAAGTAGCTTAATGTCACATTTCTTGTTGCTTGAGGAAGGGGGTGATACTCCGAAACGTTACATCTTTTAAAAGGCGACGTTGATACAAATCCTGGTGAGTGCATCCCTTTCAGTGCTAAATTATATATATATATATATATATATATATATATTTATATATATATTAGTATTATTATTATTATTATTATTATTATCATTTATTTGTAAAGCACCGCCAAATTCTGTAGCGCTGGGTACAATGATAGGGGTATACAATGACAAAGATTTGTGATAAAATACAAAAACATAACAAAACTAAACAAATCTAGTACAGGAGAAAGAGGGCCCTGCTCCGGAGAGCTCACATTCTATAGGTTAAGGGTGCAAAGACATAAGGTTGGGGTAGCTTGTTACATCGGTTGTATTTGCAGCAGTGAGTCAGGCAGTTCATGAACATGCATTAGTTTGGTTCAGATGAGGGATGGAGGAGAGATGGTAAGCCTCTCTGAATAGGTGGGTTTTCAAGGAGCATCTGAAGCTATACAAGGTTGGAGACAGTCTTATGGAGTGGGGTAGAGAGTTCAAGAGGACAGGATCAGTACGTGCAAAGTCTTGGAGGCAGGAGTGCAACGTAGCGATAACAGGAGTGTAGAGACGTAGGTCAGAGGTTGATCGAAGAGGACGGGATGGGGAATATTCCACGATGAGAGAGGAAATATAGTTGGGAGTTAGACTTGTTAGTGCTTTGTAAGTTAGGGTTAATACTTTAAATTGTATTCTGGAGTGTATGGGGAGCCAGTGTAGAAACTGGCAGAGTGGAGCAGCTGATGTAGATCGGTGACTTAGGTGGATGAGTCTAACAGAAGCATTCATAATAGATTGGAGGGAGGAGAGGCGGTGTTTTGGAAGGTCATTTAGGAGTAGATTGCAATAATCAATGTGTGACAAAATGAGGGAATGAATAAGTATTTTTGTAGTTTTTTGAGTAAGGAAGGGACGAATTCTGGAAATGTTGCGTAGGTGTGAACGCCAGGATTTGGTAAGCGCTTGTATATGTGGGTTGAATGTGAGTTCTGAGTCTAGTGTGACCCCAAGACAGCGGACCTGGGGTGAGGTGTTGAGAATAGAGTCTCCAAACATCAGAGAAATGACAGGTGTTGGATGTCTCGAAGAGGGGGGGATAAGAAGCAGCTCAGTTTTGGACAGATTGAGTTGGAGGTATTGTGAAGACATCCAAGAGGAAATTGCAGAGAGGAAGTCAGAAATCTGGTTGAGTAAAGAGGGAGAGATATCGGGAGAGGAAAGATAGATTTGGATATCATCAGCATACAAGTGGTACTGGAATCCAAAGAAGGCTATAAGTTTTCCAAGGCGGGATGTATAGAGAGAGAAAAACAAGGGGCCCAAGACAGAGCCTTGCGGTACTCCAACTGAGAGAGGCATAGGATCACAAGATATGTTGTTAAATGAAACTGAAAACAAGCGGTTTGACAGATATGATTCTAACCAGGAGAGCGCTGTGTCTCGGATGCCAAATGAATGTAGTATTTTTAAGAGGAGAGGATGGTCAACTGTGTCAAAGGCTGCGGACAGGTCAAGAAGAATTAGTAAGGAGTAATGGCCTTTTGCTTTAGCTGGTAACAGGTCATTTGTTACTTTAGCAAGAGCAAAAATCTGTGTAACAACCCAGAGCTCGGCATACATCCTAATAGGGTAATTACCAAATAGGCACTCATGAATAAAAAACAAACCTTTAATAAATACAATAAAAAATTGAGTTACGGCTCTGCCAGGAGCCTTTGTCAAATAGAGTTGAATGTGTTAATGTTAGATTGTGTGAGTGTGTGTATGTATTAGAAAAAATATTTCCAAAACGAAGCAGCTGAATAAAAACTTGTATCCTTTATTCCTTTAAAAACGTATGCAAAGGACATACAAAAACATGGATAGGATTCAGACAATAAAACTCTGACCGGTTTCGGTCATATTGACCGTAATCATAGAATAGTACCTGTTAGGGGGTGCTCCCTTTTATGCTGAGCAATCCATGTTCATTGGTTAAAAACATTTACGGCTAGATTTAGAGTTTGGCGTTAGCCGTCAAAACCAGCGTTAGAGGCTCCTAACACTGGTTTTGCGCTACCGCTGGTATTTAGAGTCAGTCAGGAAAGGGTCTAACGCTCACTTTGCAGCCGAGACTTTTCCATACCGCAGATCCCCCTACGCCAATTGCGTATCCTATCTTTTCAATGTGATCTTTCTAACGCTGGTATTTAGAGTCTTTGCTGAAGTGAGCGTTAGAAATCTAACGACAAAACTCCAGCCGCAGAAAAAAGCCAGGAGTTAAGAGCTTTCTGGGCCGGTTCATAAAGCCCTTAACTACTGTGCTCTAAAGTACACTAACACCCATAAACTACCTATGTACCCCTAAACCGAGCCCCCCCCCCACATCGCCGCCACTCTATAAAAAAATTTTAACCCCTAATCTGCCGACCGCACACCGCTGCAACCTACGTTATCCCTATGTACCCCTAATCTGCTGCCCCTAACACCGCCGACACCTACATAATATTTATTAACCCATAATCTGCCGCCCCCAACGTCGCTGCCTCAATAACCCTATAATAAATAGTATTAACCCCTAATCTGCCCTCCCTAACATCGCCGACACCTAACTTCCAGTATTAACCCCTAATCTGCTGACCGGACCTCACCGCTACTCTATTAAATTTATTAACCTCTAAAGCTAAGTCTAACACTAACACCCCCCTAAGTTAAATATAATTTTTATCTTACGAAATAAATTAACTCTTATTAAATAAATTAATCCTAATTAAAGCTAAATACTTACCTGTAAAATAAACCCTAATATAGCTACAATATAAATTATAATTATATTGTAGCTATTTTAGGATTAATATTTATTTTACAGGCAACTTTGTATTTATTTTAACTAGGTACAATAGCTATTAAATAGTTAAGAACTATTTAATAGCTACCTAGTTAAAATAATTACAAAATTACCTGTAAAATAAATCCTAACCTAAGTTACAATTAAACCTAACACTACACTATCATTAAATAAATTACATAAAATACCTAAAATTATCTACAATTAAACCTAACACTACACTATCAATAAATTAATTACATACAATACCTACAAATAAATACAATTAAATAAACTAACTAAAGTACAAAAAATAAAAAAGAACTAAGTTACAAAAAATAAAAAATAATTTACAAACATTAGAAAAATATTACAACAATTTTAAGCTAATTACACCTACTCTAAGCCCCCTAATAAAATAACAAAGCCCCCCAAAATAAAAAAATGCCCTACCCTATTCTAAAATTAAAATTGAAAAGCTCTTTTACCTTGCCAGCCCTTAAAAGGGCTATTAGCCAATCGGAATTAAGGTAGGAAAATTCTGATTGGTTGATTGAATCAGCCAATCAGATTCAAGTTCAATCTGATTGGCTGATCCAATCAACTAATCGGATTGAACTTGAATCTGATTGGCTGATTCCATCAGCCAATCAGAATTTTCCTACCTTAATTCCGATTGGCTGATAGAATCCTATCAGCCAATCAGAATTTGAGGGACGCCATCTTGGATGACGTCCCTTAAAGGAACCATCATTCGTCGGGAAGTCGTCGGTGAAGATGGATGTTCCGCGTCGGCGGGATGAAGATGGATCCGGAAGAAAGAAGATTGAAGATGCCACTTGGATCAAGATTTCAGTCGGATCATGGACCTCTTCAGCTCCCGCTTGGATCAAGACTTCAGCCGGATCATGGACCTCTTCAGCTCCCGCTTGGATCAAGTTTTCAGCTGGATCATGGACATCTTCAGCCCCCGCTTGGGCTTGGATGAAGACGTCGGAGCCTGGACGGATCAGTGGTACCCGTGGTGGTGAAGATAAGGTAGGATGATCTTCAGGGGCTTAGTGTTAGGTTTATTTAAGGGGGGTTTGGGTTAGATTAGGGGTATGTGGGTGGTGGGTTGTAATGTTGGGGGGGGGTATTGTATGTTATTTTTTACAGGCAAAAGAGCTGTTTACTTTGGGGCATGCCCCGCAAAAGGCCCTTTTAAGGGCTGGTAAGGTAAAAGAGCTTTTCTATTTTAATTTTAGAATAGGGTAGGATATGTTTTTATTTTGGGGGGCTTTGTTATTTTATTAGTGGGCTTAGAGTAGGTGTAATTAGCTTACAATTGTTGTAATATGTTTCTAATGTTTGTAAATAATTTTTTATTTTTTGTAACTTAGTTCTTTTTTTATTTTTTGTACTTTAGTTAGTTTATTTAATTGTATTTATTTGTAGGTATTTTATGTAATTAATTTATTGATAGTGTAGTGTTAGGTTTAATTGTAGATAATAGTAGGTATTTTATTTAATTAATTTATTGATAGTGTAGTGTTAGGTTTAATTGTAACTTAGGTTAGGATTTATTTTACAGGTAATTTTGTAATTATTTTAACTAGGTAGCTATTAAATAGTTATTAACTATTTAATAGCTATTGTACCTGGTTAAAATAAATACAAAGTTACCTGTAAAATAAATATAAATCCTAAAATAGCTACAATATAATTATAATTTATATTGTAGCTATATTAGGGTTTATTTTACAGGTAAGTATTTAGCTTTAAATACGAATAATTTATTTAATAAGAGTTAATTTATTTAGTTAGATTAAAATTATATTTAATTTAGGGGGGTGTAAGGGTTAGGGTTAGACTTAGCTTTAGGGGTTAATAAATTTATTAGAGTAGCGGTGAGGTCCGGTCAGCAGATTAGGGGTAATACTTGAAGTTAGGTGTCAGCGATGTTAGGGAGGGCAGATTAGGGGTTAATACTATTTTTTATAGGGTTAGTGAGGCGGATTAGGGGTTAATACATTTATTATAGTAGCGGTGAGGTCCGGTCGGCAGATTAGGGTTTAATTATTGTAGGTAGCTGGCGGCGACGTTGTGGGAGGCAGATTAGGGGTTAATAAATATAATATAGGGGTCGGCGGTGTTAAGGGCAGCAGATTAGGGGTACATAGGTATAATGTAGGTTGCGGCGGTGTACGGAGCGGCAGATTAGGGGTTAAAAAAATATGCAGGGGTCAGCGATAGCGGGGGCGGCAGATTAGGGGTTAATAAGTGTAAGGTTAGGGGTGTTTAGACTCGGGGTACATGTTAGGGTGTTAGGTGCAGACATAGGAAGTGTTTCCCCATAGGAAACAATGGGGCTGCGTTAGGAGCTGAACGCTGCTTTTTTGCAGGTGTTAGGTTTTTTTTCAGCTCAAACTGACCCATTGTTTCCTATGGGGGAATCGTGCACGAGCACGTTTTTTAAGCTGGCCGCGTCTGTAAGCACCTCTGGTATTGAGAGTTGCAGTGGCGGTAAATATGCTATACGCTCCCTTTTTGGAGCCTAACGCAGCCCTTCTGTGAACTCTAAATACCAGCGGTATTTAAAAGGTGCGGGGGGAAAAAAGCCAGCGTTAGCTACGCGGGTCGTTACCGACAAAACTCTAAATCTAGCCGTTAATGTATTGCTGATCACCTTAACCCAATAAATACCTTGTTCCCTTTTAAGCACAAATTGGGAAACTCTCAATGTAATAAATACATAGGTACATTAGTGACTGACAGTAGTAATGAAGAAACAATGTTAATGAATACAATCTAGAGAATATGGATTGTTTTAACAGCTAAGCAGAAAACAAATAAATAGACATTTTTAAATGCATAGGGACATTGGATTAGACAAATTGACACAGATAATAGAATATACAGACGTGATGTTTACAACACATATTTCATGTTTTAGTTATTATGTGCAATAGATCCAAAATCAAAATTTCTTTATCACTACCGATCCATCCCCGTTAAAATCAAAAGAGATAGCGGTAGTAACCACCAACACCTGGTGTATAAAGGAATGGTGGACACAATAAAAATAAACATGAACATGAATATAAGCAAAATCAGATATATGAGCATGTAATAGTTTAACAAGATAACAATTACCATGTAGATAGACAACTAATAACACTCTCGAAACATACATTAAGATAAAGTGTAAGTCACTAATCCATGCGGTATATATTGTTTTATCTATGTGTTTATCCCATGTGTAGTTATGAGTCAATAGAATCAAAACACATAAACCTGTTCTAAGCTATCTCATATATTCACTTTCATGGGTATGTGCATTTATCATGTATCAATAATCTCCCTTTGTAATTATCTTTGCCAATAATTTATGATGTCATACTCATACTGTGTGTATGTGTGTTAGTTTGTGTGTGAGTGTGTTAGAGTGTGTGTGAGTGTGTGAGAGTGTGTGTGTGTGTGTGTGTGTGTTTGTTAGTTTGTGGGTGAGTGTGTCTGTGTGTTAGTTTGTGGGTGAGTGTGTAAGAGTGTGTGTGTGTTTGTGGGTGAGTGTGTGTGTGTGTTAGTTTGTGGGTGAGTGTGTGAGAGTGTGTGTGTGTTAGTTTGTGGGTGAGTGTGTGCGTGTTAGTTTGTGGGTGAGTGTGAGAGAGTATGTGTGTTAGTTTGTGGGTGAGTGTGTGAGAGTATGTGTGTGTTAGTTTGTGTGTGAGTGTGTGTGTGTCAGTTTGTGGGTGAGTGTGTGAGAGTGTGTGTGTGTTAGTTTGTGTGTGTGTGTGTGTGTGTGTGTGAGAGTGTGTGTGTGTTAGTTTGTGGGTGAGTGTGTGAGAGTGTGTGTGTTAGTTTGTGGGTGAATGTGTGAGAGTGTGTGTGTGTGTGTTAGTTTGTGGGTGAGTGTGCGAGAGTGTGTGTGTATGTTAGTTTGCAGGTGAGTGTGTGTGTGTTAGTTTGTGCGTGATTGTGTGTGTGTGTTAGTTTGTGGGTGAGTTTGTGAGCGCGTGTGTGTTAGTTTGTGGGTGAGTGTGTGAGAGTGTGAACATTTGTAAGACAGCGAGTGTGTGAGTGTTAAAATCTTTGTGCGAGTTTGTGTTTATGTGCAACTAAACATAGGGCTCCATTTATTAAAGGTATGGAGTAAATAATTTCCGCCGGACCTCTCTTTGAGCGGACAGCATATACTGTCCGCATTTAACACTGCAAAAGCATTGCATTGCACCAGCAATGTTTGTGCAATGCCACCCCCTGCTTGCTGGTGCCCAATCGGCCAATAGCAGGAGAGGTTAATTATCATGAACAGTTGTGACACACACACACACACATATATATATATATATACAGTATATATATATATATATATATATATATATATATATATATATATATATATATATGTATATGTATATAAACACACATACATATTAAATATGGGATTTCAAAAAAACTGCATAGACACAAGGAGAAATAACTAAATGTAATGCACAGGACTTGCAAATCTACTGATAAATGTAAGAGTAGTGGGGTAACTTACAACTATTGGGGCGCTGAGCAATCCCAGCAATCCCCAATTGACTGCCGTATGGTTCAGTGATTTATCTGGATTACTTTTTCACATTACTGTTAAATTTAACAGTTTTATAGGGAATATCTCGTCTACAATGTGCAGCTCAGTAGTAAACAGAATGTCACAAATATGACATCAATAACCTTAGCTTCAAATGATCATAAGGCTCTAGCCAAAATTCTATTACTTTTAGGATTGTTCTCACATACTCTCCAGTTCTAAAGCAGTATTTTATGTTTCAATACTTTGACATCCAGATTCCTCCTAGTCTAATGTTAAAACATAAATATCAGTTGAGATTAAAGAGCTATATACCTAGTTTCAATCTTTGAGGCCTGTAATTGCTTAGAGAAGAGAAAGAAATTTTGCCTTGAGCTAAAACAAAATGCAGTATTCAAGCTCAGATATAGGCAGACAAATTTTCTGTCAGCCTTCAAGATCTATTTGTAACACCAGTTCTTTGTCAGTGTTGAAAAAAGTAACACAAATGTAAAAAAGAACACGTTGCATGAATGCTGTTTGAAGCTCTTGTACCTTCGGACAAAGAATGTATTGTCTTTTATTTTTATTTTATTTTCAACGATAAAAGCAGAGAAGATCCAATTTAAGATAAATACTTTCATGATCCTACATTATTTTACATTATTATTATCTTTGCTTACGCAGCACTATAAATAAAACGCGCATTTTCCAATTATATTCTGGACGCAATTTATAATTGCATATTATTGCATTTAAATAAAATAATATTTGTTTGCTTACTACATAGCATTTCAACCAATGTAAGAACTTACAGTATTACATCAAACTCGCCCATAAAACACCAGTGCCTACACATAAAAAGTGACACTCATCTTTGTATAGAATACTACACAGAATGAAATTTGCTATGCCTAAATCAAAGGTCACAACTTGTTCCTTGAGCACCACAAATTATCATAGAACGAAAATACTGGGCATGGGAATTTAGAATTTGTTTGCTAAACGTATGACAAATAGGGCGACATTTGACCAATGACCATATTCAGCGCTAGATATATTAGTGCACAGGTGCAAACAACAAAGGATTTGCACAGATCTTTGGGTGTTGCACATTCACACTGATATATCCGGAGCTGAATATAGCTGAATGCCGCTGTCTGCGTTTATATTGCTAAACAAATTCTAAAATCTAAATTTTCATCCATGCCTAGAAAATATTCATTCTATCGTACTCAGTTTTTTTTATAAAAATGTTTTAATGTTGGCCATCCCTTAGAATGCACATAAGCAAGATTAAAGGAGAAGTAAAGTCAAAATTAGGCTGACCATATTTCCTTGAGACAAAAACGGGACATTGAGATGTCAAAAATGGCACGGGGTTAATATTCTTTATTCATAGGAAAAAAAGTAAGATTTGAACAAAAGTTAACTTTTATGACATGAATATAAATTATTGAGCCAACAATTATCCTTCAGTGACAGAGGAACTCATACAAAACATTTTAGGTAGACGTAGAGCTATAACATCCACAGTGTTTTCACAATGTTCTCATGATCTAAATTGGGAATGTGACATGTTTATATTTTTTAATCACATGCCCTTAACTCTATGTTTCCAAAATTGAAATTATCCTTTATGTTGTCAAGGCACATTCCCCATATTACCTGATTTTAAAGGGTAAAAGTGTAGCCTCTGAACATGCGTTTGGTTTGAAGATCTGGATTAGTAGTTGTAGATTTTTTTTAGCTGAGTTGCCCAAAATCATTGTTACATGGTGGAAGAACTGAGAAAAACATGGAAATAGTTACTTGATAATGATAACCGTTATTTATAACGTCTGTACAACCAGCACTGCAGCAGCATAATAATAAGCATAATTAATGACAATTGAATTGATTGACAGGCACAGACCCTGGTCTTACCTTGGCCGTGCACAATTCTTGCAGAACTTAGACAGTTGATCTACTTGATCACTATGTTTGTATGTTCACACTGTGACACAAGAAGATGGCAAGAATTATCTCTCTGGTGATGGTCAACCATTAATTCAAATGATGGCAGAGGCAGATAATCCTCACATCAGATGATGACAGATCTAGTCCGACTCCTGTCCTTACTAGGCACTAGCTAGTAGTTCTAACTTCCCTCCTGTGACCAGTATCGCTCCTCAGCTCAGTCTGACAGCTCACGACTGAGTACTGACCTGCTGTCACTTGCTTTCAATGATCATGCCCTAATTTTGAGTGTGGGTGGCATAGACGCGTTGCTGTGGATCAAGTGGACACAGCCACCCAACACCCAAACCAACCCAACCCTGCGGTTATAAACAACTGCTCTCCCACCCCGGGGAGTTTAAAAGTTTTTAGTAAGTGATGTGTGTGCTAAAAATAACACTTGTGCTGGCCACACAGTCTGATAACCCTCAAAACGGGACAAAATTAATATTATTAAAGAAACGACGGGACGGGAGAAGAAACATAAAATAACGGTACTGTCCCTTTCAAAACGGGACGTATGGTCAGCCTAGTCAAAATTAAACTTAAATTGATTGGACAGAGCATGACATTTTAAACAAAATTCCAATTTACTTCTATTATCAATTTTGCTTAGTTCTCTTTGTGTCCTTTATTAATGAGTAATCCTAGGTGAGCTCAGGAGCGTGCACTTGTATTAAGCCATCTGGCAGCGGTGTTTGGTACATTGTTTATAGCTGCGTGAGACAAATTTACACTGCTGCCGTAGAATACTATAGACATATGCACAGTACTAAGCTCCTATCAGCCTTCAACAAAGAATACCAAAAACACAAAGGAAATTTGATAATAGAATTAAACTGGAAAGTTGTTTAACATTGCATGTTCTCTCTCAATCATGAAAGTTTAATTTATTGTTCCTTAAATGCAGTAAAGAATGTTTTACTTGTCTAGATTCACTAAAGCTTGTTCCCATTGTTTATTAAAGTGTATAATTATCTGTTCCATAGATTTCTCTCTAACCATTATACTCTATATATTTCTGAATGGAATGTTAGGGTGAATGCAACACAATACAAATATTACAAATTTAAATTGATGTAATCTATTTAATTTATGTTTCATTGTGTACGCATTTCACTCATCGTGTGTATGTTTTATATTAAGCTACATTTTAATGTTTTGTATTTCAAAAAAAGCAACAACAAAAAAATCAGATTTCAAGCAAATTATTAAAAATTGTATGCAAAGTTGAAAATGCCTTCCATTACAATTAGAGAAATAAACTGCAATGCAAATTTGTTCTGATGTTACGTATAAGAGCATTTTCTTATTGCACTATTACTTGTCTATAAATATGGCTTTTACTCCCCAAATGACACATGCATATAATGAAGAACAAGATTAAAAAAGTAATCCACTCAGGGCTTGTTGATGCAAAAATCAAAGGATTTATTAGAAAATTAAGTACATATAAGATCAAGGTACAGCACATCACACACAACAGACTATCCAACGCGTTTCTTGCGCTAGGGGCCCTTCATCAGTAATAAACAGGTGTTGTCAAGATAAGTAGACTTTTTGAATATTGTTAAACTGTGAAGGAGCAGCTTCGGGTGAGCTGGGGTGAGTCTCCACTGCTTCAGCCAGCAAAATGGAGCATATTCCAAGCTCTATATGACCCTGGAGGTGGAGCCAGTTATGAGCGGGTTGTTTTGCACCTGAGGGAGGATGGTGCTTTCCTAAACACTGGAGTCCGGCAGTGTCAGCAATTTTTATGGGCCAGACACAGAAGGTGACCTGCTTGAGCAGTAACTATGCACAGTCACACAGGATGGTATAACTGATACATGACTCAGAACCTGGTGAATTACTTGATCAGCTACTTATTCATTAATATTTTAGCACAGCTGGCTTGATGTTTTTGAACACTAATCATGAATCTGAGTTTCCTAAGCCTCAGTGTTAAGTAGTAATTAGCTCCTTTACAAAAAACAGTTTGGTTACTTACACTTAGGACACATAATATAGGAGCTAACGTTACATCAGTTACTGTTGTTTAACTGTTAATGGAGCACTTTGCTGTTATCTGATACTAATTCTAGCTCTGAGCTTTTACAACACAGCAAAACTTAACCATGCAGCAGCTCTAGTCAGGGAAAGGTTTTTTTCTCTGTAGTTTTTTCAATAAAAAGTCATAAAAGTGCAAAAAGAAAAATGCTCTTCTGTTAGAACATTTCATGATTGCAGTGTTGTTTGTATATAACTCTGCTTTACCGCTGTAAACTACTCTGGAGGAGTAAACATCAACTCCTCCAGAGTAGCAAAGCATCACTGGGAGTTAGCTGAACACATCGTGTGAGCCACTGACAAGAGGTGTATGTGTGTAGCTAACTCCCAGTAGTACACTGCTACTCCTGAGCCTACCTACATATGCTTTTCCACATACTCTGTCCTTGTAGTACTAATGTCTTGTCTTGTATCTTGTACTGGAGTAAAAGGATCGATACAAAACAGGACATTAGCACTACAAGGATAGAGTATTTGTTCACATTGCATGTGGTTGCATGTGCTGAATGTCTGTTAGCGATTCCACCCGTAGAACTGTTGCATTTTAAGACTTACCGCACTAGCCTGTGTATGTCCTGTATCATTTGTTTTTATAAATACATTTTATAAGTTGAAGATCTGTTGGCTGACCTGTTTGTTACCACAGAGAGGACATATCCTTATATGCTGATTATACTGAGAGCACAGATATAGCTCTACTGCTAGTGAGACTTCCTCCATATTGGGACTATAGCCTTTTTAATTTGAATTTGGAGCATGCTGTTTTGTTAAACATTTGTATTAGACACTTTGGGGCTGATCTATTAAATGTCGGATAGACATGATCCGCTGTAGCGGATCATGTCCGCTCGACATCGCTAAATGCAGACAGCATACGCTGTCGGCATTTAACATTGCACAGGCATTTCTGGTGAAATGCTTGTGCAATGACCTTCCCTGCACATTCGCGGACAATCGGCCACTAGCAGGAGGTGTCAATCATCCCGATCATATCCGATCGAGATGATTGCTGTCTGCCACCTCAGAGGTGGCGGATGAGTTAAGGATTAGCTGTCTTATGACCAATGCTTCTTAACTTACGTTTCCGGCAAGCCAGAAGGCATACACTGCTTAATAAATATACCACTTTGTGTATTAACACTGTTTTTTGTGATATTAATTTGATTATGTAGTAGCAGCATATGTGCGTAGCTGGCAATCACTAACTGTGCTCAACCAGGTCTGGATCAAAATATTTGTGTATTAACACTCACCTAGATTACGAGTTGTGTGTTTGTGTTTTAACGCTGGAAAAATGGCTGCAGCCATTACAAGTCTTGTCGGTATAGCTGTACCGCAAGCCTTTAGCCTGTAACGCAACGTCAGTCCGCACACGTAAAAATTTTTTCATGGGACTTCCATAGAGCTGCCATTACGAGTTTTGCGGCGAGGCTAAAAAGCTTGCGTTTTCAGCCTATACCGACAAGATCCGTACCGTCATCTGAGAGCAGTAGTTATGAATTTTACGCTACAAAACTGTTAGATAAAACTCATAACTAAAGTGTCACAAAGTACGCTAACACCCATAAACTACCTATTAACCCCTAACCCGAGGCCCTCCCGCATCGCAAACACTAAATTAAAGTTATTAACCCCTAATCTGCCGCTCCCGACATCTCCTCCACTAATAAAATTTATTAACCCCTATTCCGGCGCTCCCCGACATCGTCGCCACTAACAATTAAACTAATATAACTATTAAACTAAAATTAAACTAACTACCAATTAAAGAAAACTGAAATACACATTAAAAAAATCCTAACACTACTATACAAATTACAGACTAATTACAAAAAATAAAAAATACTAAATTACAAAAAAATAAAAAACACTAAATTACGAAAAATAACAAACAAAATTGTCAAAAATAAAAAAAGAATTACACCTAATCTAATAGCCCTATCAAAATAAAAAAGCCCACCCAAAATAAAAAAAAAACCTAGCCTACAATAAACTACCAATACCCCTTAAAAGGGCATTTTGTAGGGCATTTTAAAAGGGCATTTTATAGGGCATTGCCCTAAGTTAAACAGCTCTTTTACCTGTAAAAATAAAATACAAAGACCCCCCAACAGTAAAACCCAACCCCCCAAAATAAAAAAACCTAACTATAACAGAAACCTTAAAAGGGCAAAACCAACCCAAAACCCTTAAACAACCTAACACTAACCCCTCTTTAGGTACTCACAGTTGCTGAGGTCCCGCTTGAACGATCTTCACGCGGCTCCATCTTCATCCAGGCGGCATCTTCTATCTTCATCCCTGCAGCGTCTTATTTCTTCATCCCTGATTTGAACAGCCAATAGAATTTCAGACACTCTCATCGTATTGGCTGTTTTGAACAGTCAATAGGATTTCAGTAGCTCTTATCCTATTGGCTGATTTGAATTTCTAAAATCAAATCAGTCAATAGGAATGCAAGGGACGCCATTTAGAATTGTGTCACTTGCATTGAAGATTCAGTATATGGCGGCGACCGTATGAAGAGGATGCTCTGCGCCGGATCTCTCAAGGATGGACCCACTCCGCGCCGCTGGGATGAAGATAGACGACCCCGCCAGGATGAAGATAGAAGCTCTGCCTGGAAGAAGATGGAGCTGCCGGGATGAAGATCTTTCAAGCGGGACTTGAGCAACTGTGAGTACCTAAAGAGGGGTTAGTGTTAGGTTTTTTACGTTTTTTTGGTTGTTTTTTTTTTTTAGACTAGGGGTTGGGCAGTTCTTAAAAGAACTAAATGCCCTTTAAAGGGCAAGAAAAAGAGCTAAATGCCCTTTAAGGGCAATGCCCATACAAATGCCCTTTTCAGGGTAATGGGTAGATTAGGTTTTTTAGATAGCTTTTTTTTGTGGGTTTGGGTGGGTGGGGGTTTGTAATGTTAGTGGGTCTTTGTATTTTTTAGGGCAATGCCCTACAAAAGGCCCTTTTAAGGGCTATTGGTAGCTTATTCTAGATTAGGTTTATTTTATTTTGGGGTGTTTTTTTTTAAATGGGTATTAGAATAGGAATAATTGTTAATATTTTGGATAATTTGTTTGTTATTTTGTGTAATGTTTATTTTTTCGTTTTGGGGTGGGTTTTTATTTTTAGATTAGGGCTTGGGCATTTCTTAAAAGAGCTGAATGCCCTTTTAAGGGCAGGAAAAAGAGCTGAATGCCCTTTTAAGGGCAAAGCCCATACAAATGCTATTTTCAGGGCAATGGGTAGATTAGGTTTTACTTTATTTTTATTTTGTGGGTTTAGGGGGTGGAGGTTTGTATACTGTTAAGGGGTGTTTGTTTTTCTTTTGTAGGAAAAGAGCTGTTATTTTTAGGGCAATGCCCTACAAAGGGCCCTTTTAAGGGCCCACAAAAGGCCCTTTTAAGGGCCCTTGGTAGTTAATTATAGATTAGGGTTTTTTTATTTTGTGATGGGTTTTTTTTATTAAAAGGGTATTAGAATAGGAATAATTTTTATTGTTTGGGATAATTCTGTTTGTTATTTTTTGTAATGGTAGGTTTTTTTCTATTTTTGTAATTTTAGTGTTTTTTTATTTTTTGTAATGGTAGTTTTTTTTATTATTTGTAATGTTAGGTTTTAGTGTAAGGCAGCTTAGGTTTTATTTCACAGGTAAGTTTGTATTTATTTTAACTAGGTGGTTAGTAAATAGTTAATAACTATTTACTAACTAGTCTACCTAGTTAAAATAAATACAAACTTACCTTTGAAATAAATATAAAAACTAAGCTAGCTGCAATAAACTATTAGTTATATTGTAGCTAGCTTAGGTTTTATTTTGCAGGTAAGTATGTATTTAGTTTAGGTATTATTTAGTTAATAATTGTAACTTTAATTTAGCTCTATTTTAATTATGTTAAAGTTTGGGGATGTTAGGGTTAGGTTTAGGGTTAGGGGTTAATAGTTTAATTTAGGTTGTTGCGGTGTGGGGGGCTGGCAGTTTAGGGGTTATTAGGTTTATTTAGTGGTAGTGATGTGGGAGGCCAGAAGTTTAGGGGTTAATAGCTTTATTTAGTGGCGGCGATGTCGGGGAGCGGCAAAATAGGGGTTAATAGATTTATTATAGTGTGGGCGATGTTGTGGTGCACGGGAATAGGGGTTAATAACTTTAGTATAGTGGCGGCGATATCGGAAGCGGCAGATTAGGGGTTAATAAATTTATTTTGGTGGTGGCGATATCGGGAGCCGGCAGATTAGGGGTGTTTAGATTTGGGGTTTATGTTAAGGTATTAGGTTTAATCGTTACTTTTTCCCCCATAGACATCAATGGGGCTGCGTTACAGAGCTTTTCGTTCCGCTATTGCAGGTGTTAGGTTTTTTCTGACCCTCTCTCCCCATTGATGTCTATGGGGAAAGCGTGCACGAGCACGTCAAAACAGCGCTTGTATTCTGTGCGATATGGAGCTCAACGCAACCATATCGCACGTAAAAGGCGGCTGTTTCAAAACTTGTAATAGCAGTGCTATGGAGGGTGAAATAACGTAACTTTTATTGCATTCAATAAAAATCCTATAGTGCGCATAACTCATAATCTACCTTACTGTTTTTTTGTGATATTAGTTTAGTAGCAGAACATGTGCGTAGCTGGCAATCACTAACTGTGTTCAGCCAGGTCTGGATCAAGATTTGTGCTGCCTGTGTTCATGGTTAGAGTTACTCTAAAATTAGCCTCATAGATGGTCCCCAGGGAACTGGGAAAACATTAGCCTGCAAAAGTCAAACCTCCATAAACACTCCCCTCTTATACAGCATATGGAGATCAGAAAACACTCACACAGCACTATTCAAAATGAAGCATATTGCCAAATAAGCATGAAATGCATGCATGAAAACTACCAGGTCTATATGGTCATACACAACACTCATCACAGGTGCAGGAAACAATAGGAGATTGAACTTTTCAGTCCCCCCTAGGCATATTGTGAAATCATTTAAAAAAAAACTTGCTAGAAAAGTTCCCCGTCTGCTTGCAGGAGAACTCTATTGCTAGCAAAGGGGAAATATTAGCCAAGATAGTAGGACATACAGAGCACCCACGTGTGTCTTATGGCCCCAATGTTTCATCTGAGCTCCCTGCAACAACAATTGCATTAAACTGAATTAGGAAAAGGAGCAATGTCACATATTATAAATATATTTTTTATTAAAAAAGTTAGAGTGACCTAACTACCCTTCTGTCCGCATGTGCTTCTCCCTTCTACTGCAATCTGCTCTGAGACTGGCAGGTAGTGCTTGCTTGCACTGTGTAGAGGGGAGGGGGAAACGGGGAGGGATATTGCATTGCTCACCTGCCCACTTCTAAATGCAAAGGGGACGATTTATCAAGCTCCGAATGGAGTTTGATGCCCCATGTTTCAGACAAGCCTGCTCTGAGGCTGTGGACAGAAATCAACCCGATCGAATACGGTTGATTAACACCCCCTGGCCGCGAATCTGCAGGGGGCGATATTGCACAAGCAGTTCTGGTGAACTGTTTGTGCGATGATAATAATAATTATCGATGTGCAGCAGACATGATACGTTACATCGTATCATGTCCGCTCACACTTTCATAAATATGTCACAATGTGTTTACTGAGTCAGGCCAATCAATATTAAATCTTTTTAAATTTAATGACTAGATGGCTGCATCTGAGTTTCCCATAATATATTTAACAACCCAATGCATCCAGAGATCAATGGCCCAATTAGGCTTATTGCAAAACCCCTGATAAGCTTTGCCTTTAAAAATTGTTAGGATATTTCGTTAGAGGTTTACTTGCCAGCAGGCCCACGGGGAGAGGTGCTACAAGCTCCAACTTGCAGCATCTTGCCCCTCCCATTAGCTTGACCACACCCACACGGACCCACATTGTGGTCTGGGCTGCGCTATGCTAGGAGGAAAAACAGCCACTACACACCTTAAGGGCCCTATTAGTGCTAAACACCTCAATATGTACCACCAAGGGGAAGCAACAATTACAGCTTGACTAACCATGGCTAGCTTGACAAACCATACCTCTGCCAAGCCCCTAATGCCACCCTAAAGTTTGCCAAAAAAACACAGTTGCACACAAACACTAGCTTCACATTACAGTAAGATAACTCTTTGTTTCATGCACACTTGTGAATTGCACTATCATACTGAGCAAGATGAGGGATTGTGCACTGCTCATCTCACATGCTGCCTTTGCTGTACAAAGTGAAGCAATTACACGGTAAAAGAAATAATTTAAAAAGATAAAGCAACACTACATAATTAAGATAAATGCAGCTTGTAAATATGAATGTGCTATTGTTTAGAATAGACCCCTGTGAGCCGGCCCTGTGTCCATCTGAGGTTCAGCAGTTTATGGCTGCTCTGGTGCTGAATATATTATTATTATTATTATTATTCTTTATTTATAAAGTGCCAGCAGATTCTGCATCGCTGTCCATGGGTACAAAGATAAAAGTACAACGGAGAAACAATACAATATACGACAAAATTTAACAGAGAAATACAGGGGGAATTGAAGGCCTTATTCCCGTGGGAACTTACAATCTAGATGGGTAGGAGGATGGGAAACAGGAGGTGGGGACTGCAAAAGGTGAAAATAATGTTAGTGAGGAGTTAGATGAGGGCAACTGTTAGGTAAGTGAAATTCATTAGTTACTGAGTTGGGTGATAAGCTTACCTGAACAAAAGGTCTTTAGGGAGAGTTTAAAGGAGGACAGGTAAGGGGAAATTCTGACAGCTCGAGGAAGTGCGTTCCAAGGGGTAGGTGCCGCACAAGAGAAGTCCAGTAGTCTAGCATGAGAGGAGGTGATGGTAGAGAACACAAGGAGCAGGTCACTGTTGGATCTTAGGGGGCGAGCTATATTTGTTAATGAGTGAGGTATGGTTGGTAAGGGTTTTGTAGGTCAGGGTGAGAGTTTTGAATTTAATTCTGCTGTGAATGGGAGCCAGTGAGTATTTGCAGAGAGGTGCAGTAGATACAGAGCGTCGGGAGAGGTGGATTAGCCTGGCAGAGGCATTTAGGATGGATTGAAGGTGGGAGAGATGGAGGCCAGTTAGTAGATTATTACAGTAGTCAAGTCAGGAAATTACCAAGAAGGGGATTAGCTGTTTAGTAGTTTCAGCGATCAGAAATGGACTAATTTTGTAGATATTGCGTCGGTGGTTGCGGCAGGATGAACTGAGCAATTGGATGTGGGGAATCAAGGACAGATTTAAGTCAAGTGTAACTCCAAGGCAGTGGACTTGGGGTGATGGGGAGATAGTGGTGCCGCCAACAGTGATAGAAAAATTAGAAACTGGAGTAGAATTAGAGGGGGGATTAGAAGTAGCTCGGTCTTGGACATGTTTATTTTTAGGTGGTGAGAGGCCATCCAGGAAGAAATGCAGATTTGTTTAACTTAGAAAAGCAATAGTGCAATGAGTAAATATTCTAAAAAATTAGAGCATGCTATTGTTGTACCTGTATGTGCCTTTAACAGAAGTACACAAGGTTATTAAAGTTCAGATTATAAAATATAGTTTTAACATGTTTATTAATAGATTTACTTTTTTTTTTTCAAAAGTAAATATACACTTGAGGGTAAATTAAAAAATATATATATTTTCTATGATTATGAAGATAATAGATATCAGTTATCTTTTTAATTTCACTTCTTATTTAAAAAAAACAACAACAAACACAGCATTCCTAAACCCCTACATCTTCTATTAAACTGTTGCTGAGTTTCTCAATACTATTTAAGGAATAATTTAAAAAATAATTAGACTTGTAATATTTAGTGAAACTGATAAAAGCTAAGAAAGATTCATAGCAGAATGCACAACTAAAGCATTGAATTGAGGTTCTTTACTTACCAGTATTGAAACAAGAATTCCATGACTCCATTTCTGATTTTGGAAAGACAGTTACAGGGGGAGTCAAACCCAGAGACCTACCATCAAGATCCTTAAACAGAACTTTTTGTGTGCCATAGCATTCCTTCGATGAAGGACAATCAGGAGAGCTATTTTAGTTTAAAAAAAAAAAAGACCACAACTTCAAATGAATGCCATTTTTAAAAAATGATGTGTTTTGGTTCTCTAATTAGGGATGGGCGAATGTGTAAATTTTCGAATTTCGAATGTAGAACGAATGTTATTACCGAAATTTGAATTCTAAATCCGAATGTCGATAAGAACGAATATTCTTAAAAATTCGAAAATCGAATGTTATTTACAGTTTCCGAATGTCACTTTCGAATTTGAATGTTTATAATTATATTGAATGTCCACATTCGAAATTTTGAATTTAACATTCTATTTAACAAATACTATTCAGAAGTTCAATAGTTCATGTGGTAGGGCGGGAATCTAGTAAATTGATACATAATAGATACAAATATATCATTTCGAATGTTTCCATATAGAATACTGCTTAATTCGAATATTACATTTAAAGAAAGCATTAGAAATACTATTACAAACATATAAATTCGAATTTTTCGATTTCGAATATAAATTCGAATTTTTCAAATTCAAATATTGCATAATTCGAATATTACATTTAAAGAAAAAGCATTAGAAATACTATTACAATCTAAATTCAAATTTTTCGAATTCGAATACACGTATTGCATAATTCGAATATTACATTTACAGAAAAAGCATTAGAAATACTATTACAATCTAAATTCGAATTTTTTTAAAAGAATATTTTCGAATGTAATCGTAAAATTCGAAACCGAACATTCAAAAATCGAATGTTAGAATGTTATGTAAACATTCAAAATTTGATTAGAACGAACGAATGTGTTAAAATTCGTGCCATTTTTCGAATGTTGCGAAACATTTGCCCATCCCTATTCTCTATATGAGTACTGGCATTTATAGACATTCAAGTTTAAATATTATTGGGACAATTGAGAAAGATTATATTAAAGGCAAACAAAAGCAACAAGAAAATTATGGATTAATAATAAGCCATATTTACCTTACACCACCATAAATATATACAACTTAAAGGGATAGTAAAGTCCAAATTAAGCGTTCATGATGCAGATAGGGCATGTAATTTTAAACAACTTTCTAATTTACTTTTATTATCCAATTTGCTTTGTTCTCTTGTTATTCTTAGTTGAAAGTTAAACCTATGTATTTTCATATGCTAATTTCTAAAACCTTGAAGGCTGCCTCTAATCTGAATGCATTTGATAATTTTTCACAGCTAGAGGGCGTTAGTTATGTGTTTCATATAGATAACACTGTGATCATGCACATGAAGTTATTTGAGAGTCAGCACTAATTTCCTGAAATTTAAGTCTGTCAAAAGAACTGAGATAAGGAGGCAGTAAGCAGAAGCTTAGATACAAGGTAATTACAGAGGTAAAAAGTATATTTCTATAACACTGTTAATAATGCAAAACTGGGGAATGGTAAATAAAGGGATCATCTATCTTTTTAAACAATAACATTTTTGGTGTTTACTATCCCTTTAATCCACTAATACTAAAATTGAAAGCATAACATTGAACATTCCCATAAATACTAGATTAACATGTATACAGACAATATGCAACAGCAAATACATTTTTAAGGCTGTGTTTAAGTCCTTACCCAGCTACTGCACGGTTTATATGTTTGCTCAGATGCACAAATTAAAATTGCCACATTGTACTTTGTTGATTATACCTTACAATATATCATTGATGTAACTGATATCCTCATAAATGACATCATCATCGATCACATGATGTATGACATTACTGAGCACATGACATGGGAAATTGCCTAAAGCACCACAAAACTGAAATATATACTAGTGGTGTGATTGGTTACACAAAAAAGGGAAAAATTATGTTTTTCTTTATCTAGAAATAGTAGTTTTCTTTTCTCTCTCTGACTGTGGAACTCTGCAAACAAACATTAAAAGCACTATACTGCCCCTCATTATTCATCAGCAGAACCAAATGTTTTAACATTCTATCAATGTAATATTAAAGGGACAGTAAACCTACCAACTAATGTTATATAATTCTGCACAGAGAGCGGGAGCGAGCTACATTCAGTTTAATGGCGCGATCGGGCGTGCTGTGACTAGAGAGCATGCCTGCGATGCACTTAGGAAAAAACAGAACCGCTCAGTAGAGCCAGGAGCGGCGTTCTGTAAAATTCATTTTCATTGTAAAATATCTCTGCAGTCCTTTGCTTTAAAAAACTGGCGCTAAGCTAATGTTATATAATTCTGCACTATGTGTGCAAGCTATAAGGGGTTTATAGCAGGTGTTTGCACTTATTGAGCTTACTGCTGCTTACAACAAATGGCTCCAATGCACTTATACTGCATATATATATATATATATATATATATATATATATATATATATATATATATATATATATATATATATATATATATATATATATATGTTTTATGTGTGTACATATGTATTTATGTGCTTATATGTGTGTGTGTATATATGTGTGTGTCTGTATAGCTGTAAGGGCTCAAATAAATGAGGTCTCAGGTGTTAGAAGAAAAAAAAGCAGGCAAAGAGCTTTAACATTGATATCCATATATTTCACATTTCAATGTTCTTCACATAGAAGAATATGTTCTATTTATTCATAAATAAATATTTCTACATATATCTGATGGTATTTTGCACAAATATATATTTTAACTATATATAAATATAAGCATAATTATATATAGGTATATATATATATATATATATATATATATATATATATATATATATATATATATATATATATATATATATATATATATATATAGGAATATCTATTTAGAAATACTTAGAACATATTCTGCAATGTGCAGAACATTGGAATGTGAAATATTTACAGTAAATATACAATATTACAATTTAGTAAATATGAATATTGCATAAATATGTTTTTACATGTTCTCAGCTATTTTGTGTGCAATATTTTTGTGGATACTTTTTATAAGATGGTGTTATTATGAGTGTAACTATACTTTGTAATATATTTTTGATCTGTTTTGTGACACTTTTTTTTATTTGCGAAACAGTTAACCAGAGCTCTGAAGTTGCGGTAATGATTCTAGCGTAAATCACAATTGTGCTCAAGTGATCTCATTTACTTTCAACTTGTAATAACAGCAGTAAGCCGACAAGTACAAACACCTGCGATAAACCCCTTATCGCTCGAGTGCAAATGTTTGCGCTCCCCCTGTAATCTGGCCTTAAGTGTTTATTCCTTTTTGAGGGTTAATCACAAATTTATACGCAAGCAATAGTGAAATATTAAAACTCTGAAGAATATTTTTTACTGCACCTTTATGTGCCTATAATATAATCATTTTGACACTAACCCTAGGTAGCTGCTTTAAACCGGTGGTCAACATGGTTGTCTAAAGGCCTAAATATTTATTCATGTTCCTACACAAAAATATCCATAAACTTCTCACATTTTAGAAATGGTATTTTATTTTGGATATACATTATTTTTAAATGAGTGACAAATTTTGTTTTCCAGTCGCACCTTCATAGTTATCCTTTTAATATCTACTATTTATATTATCACACATGTTAATAACTGGTTTTGCTAAACCATGGCTCATGTATTAAACAAAAATGAACATTAACATTAATATAGACTTCCCTAAGAAAACACTATTCACATACCTTAGTGCTGAATGGAAATATAACAAGTTTTGATGTTTGATGTGGGTCATTTTGGTTCTTTCTGCTGTGATTGGGCTCATGATGCCAATGTTGTGCGGATTAGACATAATACAGATGTCACCATCATTGCTATAGCAGGTTGTAGTAAAGCCAGAAAATGTAACATCTATAGAAGTAAAAAACACTGAATTAAATATCAGCTTGAGACCAATTTTCAACCAAAAGTTGGTCAACTCTTCTACTTCAGCGATACATAAAGATATCCAACCCTGTTATTTATTAGGTAGATTTTTGTGCAATTAGCATTAGACCATTACATTTTTATTACACATTAGAATCTTTATTTATTTTTTTAAAATGTGACTATGAATGAGAAATTTAAAATGTAAAATATATACTCTGTAGTTATTACAGCGAAATACTTCCAACAGAAAGACATTTTGTATGTAGGAGCTCGGACCCATGTGCCAAAAATCATCAATGTTAAGATGCTTGCATTTTATTTGTTAAATACTGGAAGACTGCAACTAAATTCTTAGTTCAAACTAGGGATGGGCAAAAGTTTTGAAAACATTAGAAATGTAAAACAAATTTCAATACATTCGTTCGTTCGAATCGAATTTTGAATGTTTATATAACATTCTAACATTCTTCTTTTAAATTGCCGCTATAGAATTTTAAAATACATTCGAAAATATTTTTTTAAATAATAGAATGTTTTATCTCAATCTAATTTTTAATATTCGACTTTGTTTTCTAAATAGTATTTCTAATCTACAATTATATTTTTTAAATGTAATATTCAAATTCGAAATAGTATTTTGAGTCTACAACTGTGTTGTATAAATCTAATATTCAAATTCATCGTCAAAATAGTATTTTGAGTCTACAACTGCGTTTTATAAATGTAATATTTGAATTTGAATGTTTATAATAAATCAAATATACACATTGAATTTTTGAATGTGTATATTCAATCTATTATGTCAATTCAAAATCAAAAGTTACAATTGAAATCAAAAGTGACATTCAAAATTGAAAGTGA
This sequence comes from Bombina bombina, assembly GCF_027579735.1. Taxonomy (NCBI): domain Eukaryota; kingdom Metazoa; phylum Chordata; class Amphibia; order Anura; family Bombinatoridae; genus Bombina; species Bombina bombina. Next base: position 96,448,586 of record NC_069502.1, on the reverse strand, counting down.
CATTAGAAAACTTTAAATAACATTCGATTATAGAATTTTTAAGAATATTCGTTCTTATTAACTGTCGATTATGTCAATCTAATTTCTACAATAACATTCATTCTAACATTCGAATTAGAATATAAACACATTCGCCCATCCCTAGTACAAACATTTATACCACTGGTGGGTTCTGCAGGAATTAATAGGATCAGCAATTTATATCTAATGGACTCACAACTGTTATTGCTATTACATTACAAAGCTGTTGCTCTTTTGTGCTTCACACCTACTCAAAAGTGAGGTAAATGTGTCACTACCCAAAGTGAACAGAGTATATGTCATGGGACAGTAACATCAAAATTCAAGTTTTATGATTCAGAAAGAACATACACTTTAAAACAACTTTTCAATTTACTTATTTCCTCTAATTCACTTCACTCTCTTGTTATCCGTTGGGGGAAAATCATTTATAGGTAGACTTAGGAGCAGAAATGCACTAATGGGAGCTAGCTGCGGATTGGTGACTGCAAATATATATGCCTCTTGTCTTTGGCTCACATGTATTCAGTTAGCTCCCAGTGGTGAATGTCTGCTCCTTCAACAAAGGGTGCCAAAAGAATGAAGCACATTTTCTAATATAAGTAAATTGAAAAGTTATTTAAAATTGTATGCTCTATCTGAATCACAAAAGAAAAAAAAAGTTTTTTTTATATCCCTTTAAGACTACAATTTAAATTTGCATTTATTACTGTTTTATTGATATTGAATATTGTACAAACTACGGTGTTGCCTATGGTATTTTAGAAAAATAAAAATATAGATGCTAAAAATAAAGGCTTATTTTTGTAATAATATTCTTTGTGTTTCAAGGTTAACTAGCAATATTTATTTAGTAGGTATAGAAATATTTACCAGCAAATACCAGTGTTAAAAACCATTTTGTGCATTGCTGGAAAGTGCAGCTATTATGAAAACAAACATGTCAGGCTTGTAAAAAGGAAGCCAGAGGTCTTCACTAACAACATCTCCTGTCTACACCATTGATTGCAATCTGGGCCTTTACTACTGTGTGAAATTTTGTTGTGCCATTTTTCTGGACAAGTTTACCAGCGCTCATGGAACCTAATAAACCTTTGTTTAATACGAAGAGATGCAAATCACTTAGGGCCAGATTACGAGTGGCGCGTTAACAGTTATTTAAGAGCGATATTGTATTCATTGCGGCTGTTTGCGCACGTCGGATGTAGTGCTTGTATCACAAGTTGAAAGTAAACGTGATCGCTTGAGCAGAATGTAATTTAACATGGATAGCGCAACCTCAAAGCTCTGGTTAACTGTTTTGCAAAACAAAAAAGTGTCACAAAACACATTTAAAATTACAGCTACTCTTATCATAACATTATATAATAAAAAATATTTTACTTCTTTTTTTCTCACAAAAAAGTTATACATACCTAAACATGTCTAAATATGTATATGTGTGTGTTTATATGTGTATATATATATATGTTGAAAAGTAAGAGGAAATCAAGAGGGCGCACAGCTGCACACTAGAAAAGATAGTGACTAATTATAACGTAAGTGTGTTACTTTAAGAATAAATGATTGTAGTAGTAATTAAATACAGGGAAAAGAAATAAACATAATGTCCATAAATTCTTGTTATATTCAGTGGTTCAGTCTTTTACTTTAGATAATTCGACACTTCTTTGTCTAGAGTAAGTAAAATGTGCTTACCAGAGGTGACCTCAATCTTATGAGGTAAGATGTAGGCCTGTTTGTTTTTAAAGGTGTTTCTTAGGCTCTTGTCAAGTTGATTTATTTTGTTCTTTGCTGAAGAAATCTTTATTCCAATGGAACACTTGAGCTCTTTGTTTCCAGGGATCTTCTTGACAGAGGTATGTTGCTTTGAATGGAAATCCTGGACTCTCTTGAGTGGGTTGTATGTGCCCAATGTCGTTTGTTGAAAGGCAATGGAAAATCATTGTTTTACACGCTGCTGTACAGATCCACGCTATCACTGTTTTCAGCGTCTATCTATCTATCAGCCTCTGACCGGACTGTGTACTTCAGGAGCGGTTTGATATGTTGGCCCAGATGGTGACCCGTAGTAGATGGTGACCCGCAGTAGTCACAGATGCGGATGCGGCAGAGCATTTGCACTTGGGGAGTTGAACGGTAAAACATATAAGGTGGTGTGAGCACCTGAGACCAGCAAGATTCTCATCACCAAGAGAGAAGATAGAGTCCAAGATTTTCCATTGCCTTTCAACAAACGACATTGGGCACATACAACCCACCTTTAAAAACAAACAGGCCTACATCTTACCTCATAAGATTGAGGTCACCTCTGGTAAGCACATTTTACTTACTCTAGACAAAGAAGTGTCGAATTATCTAAAGTAAAAGAGTGAACCACTGAATATAACAAGAATTTATGGACATTATGTTTATTTCTTTTCTCTGTATTTAATTACTACTACTATCATTTATTTTTAAAGTAACACACTTACTTTATAATTAGTCACTATCTTTTCTAGTGTGCAGCTGTGCGCCCTCTTGATTTCCTCTTACTTTTCAACATTCATAACAGTGACACGGGTACACTGTATCATTGGCAGCACGCATACACACCACTGTGACTATTATTTTCACAACACCGCCAAAATTAACAGAACGTGTCAGAGTTTTTAGCGCTGGTGACCCTCCTTTTTTCTAAACATATATATATATGCATGCATTGGAGCCCTTTGCAGTGAAATAAATGAAAACATGTTAAAGCATATTTAAGCAATATTCATTTTTACTTAAAGGAACACTGAACACAAATTTTTTATTTGTGATTCAGATAGAGCATGAAATTTTAAGCAACTTTCTAATTTTCTCACATTTTCTTCATTCTCTTGGTATCTTTATTTGAAGTGCAAGAATGTAAGTTTAGCCCATTTTTGGTGAACAACCTTGGTTGTTCTTGCTGATTGGTGTATAAATTCATCCACCAATAAAAAAGTGCTGTCCAGGGTCTGAACCAATAAAACACACTTAGATGCCTTCTTTATTTAAATAAAGATAGCAAGAGAACGAAGAAAAATTGATAATAGGAGTAAATTAGAAAGTTGCTTAAAATTGCATGCTCTATCTGAATCACAAAATAAAAAAATTGGGTACAGTGTCCCTTTAAGTGTTACTGTAAATATTTCACATTCAATGTTCTGCAAATAGAAGAAAATGTTCTATGTTTTTATCCATAAAAATTCATATATATATATATATATATATATATATATATATATATATATATATATATATATATATATATATATATATATATATATATATATCTTTATATATCTATACCTATATACAGTATAATTAAACATATATATTTATATATATATATATATATATATATCCAATAGCAAAATGCCAGCGAGTCATACAAAGCACAGAATAGGATAACATTTAAAAAAAAATTCCTTTATTCATAGCACTGGATAAGAAAGTAAAATACAGCAGTAGAACGAGCTGTCTTACGAGTTTCGGCTGTCAGGCCTTTTTCATAGACATGGGGAACATCAATGTGGGAAAAACTTAAATACCATAAAAACCAAATTGATTGGCTGCTGCATAATTACAACACAATAACACCTGTTACTTAAAGGGGCAGTACATATAATGTATTAAAGGTAATGTTTAATATAAAAAATAATAATACTGCAAATAATAAATTGATATTGACATAATAGGCTCATTCGATGAAATGCCAGGGAATAAGTGTGTAACTTTACGTGTACTAGAGGAGAAGTGCTTATATAAAGAATTTTTGGGAATTATATAATTTATATACATAACTTAAATTAGATCTAAAGTAGCTTTATTGCTTGTATAGCAAACACAATGTCCACATATAATAGAAAATGACATTTGTAGTCAACTATGCTCTGCTCAACATAGGAGAGGACAGAGTGAGTTTTATGAGTTGTAACATCTTAGCTCAACCCACCAAGGGAAATAATTTAATAATAATGTTGCCACAGGTTAATTATATCCCCATCTATATTCAATCCCTTTGGTCTTCTTGTTTGCAAGAGGAAGATCCAAAAAGCCTCCCTGTGGAGGAGTCTGTTAATTCTGTCTCCCCCTCTTGGTTTAGGGCGAACATGTTCAATGATCTGCCAGCTAAAGGTGGATACATTTTGGGCGTGACAGTATATAAAGTGTCTCGCCAGGTCGGAAACCCCTCTGCCATTGCTGATGTCATTAAGATGTTCTCTTATTCTCACCCTTACTTCACAGGTGGAACAGCCCGTATACTGTAGATCACAGCATGTGCATTCTATTAAATGAGGTTTGGCAATTGGAACAATAGTCAAGGCTATACACTTGCTGTGTTTGTCTTGATTGAAATTGTGAACCTACTTTAGTATAGGAACAAGCTATACATTTTGTAAAGTGACACTTAAAGTGTCCCTTGACTGTTAGCCAGCTGCTCAACCCCACCCTAGGTTGTTTGAGTACACTAGGAGATACCATAGTTGCACTCTTTACCTGCATAGTCTTTGAGGCTGTCCTTAGCAGTGACTATCGGCAGATGTTTGGATATAATTCCACAGATCTCATTGAATTGGGAGCTGAATGTGGTAGCAAAAAGTGGTTTTGATCTATCAAATCTATTATTTGTTTGAACTTTCCGATCACCCAATAGAGTTTCTCTATTCAAATGTTGAAACCTCTAATAGAGCTCTATTGATAGTTTTAGGTTTGTACCCCCTTTGGATGAGGGCCAGTTTCATCTTCTCACTCTCAACAGTAAAGTCCGATTCCTCCGAACAGTTACGTTTGAAACGTATAAAGTGACCTTTGGCCACTCCAAAGCCAGTATGTTTTGGATGTCAGCTATTGGCGTGTAAAGTGGTGTTTGAAGAGATTGGCTTCCTGTAGAGAGTACTGGTGATTTTTGATGAATTAGTATTACCTGTCAGAGAGACATCCAAATACGCTATATTAGTTTCATGGGTATTGGTGAGTGAACTGCAAACCAAACTCATTATAGTTAAGAAATTCAATGAAACGTAGGGCCTCCTCCTCTGTACCAGACCAGATGAGGAGGAGGTCATCTATATAGCGCTTATACATCTGTATAAGCTCCCTGAAAGGGTTCTTCTCTCCAAAGACATGGGACCGCTCCCAAATGCCCATGTAGATATTGGCGTAGGCTGGCGAAAATTTAGTGCCCATAGCTGTCCCACGCCTCTGGAGAAAAAACACCCTTAAATTGAAAAAGTTATGTTTGAGGAGAAAATCAAGGACCCTGCAAACATAGCTTCTAAGAGTAGGATGATAATTACTATGTTTGGTTAGAAATATATCTACAGCTTCAACTCTCAAATTATGTGGGATGGCTGAATATAGCCCCACAACATCTACTGTAAGCCAGGAAAAATTGTTTTCCACTCTATACCATTCAATTTTGAAAGCAGATGCTTGGTATCTCTTAAGTAAGAGGGGAGTTGGTAAACAAGTGGTAGTAGGAGGGACTCAACCCATGAGGATAGATTCTCAAGAAGAGAACCGATTCCGGAGACAATAGGTTTTAACCTCACCTCCTCCAAGGATTTATGGACCTTGGGGAGGTGATGGAAGATAGGGGTAACCGGGCTAGAGACCAAGAGATAATTGTAAGTATCTTGATCAATTAGACCCTCATGGAGTCCATCATCTAGAATATCTAAGAGTTGGCCCTTAAATGTATCTGTGGGGTTCCCTGGCAATCTAGTATACACTTCTGTGTCACTGAGTTGCCTAATTGCTTTGGATATATAGAAATCTTTATTAAGGACGACAATGGAGCCACCTTTATCTGCCTGTTTGATTACTATATTATCATATGCCATCAAAGAAGATAATGCATGCTGAAGTTCAGGCTTCAGATTCGGGTGGCCCCTATTGTGTTCCTTTGACAGGTTGATAAGATCCTCCTCAACTCTGTGATGGAATGCTTCCAGGAATGGACCCCTCTCTCTCACTGGGTCAAATATAGAGTGGGGTTTAAAGTTACCATGGCTACTCTTAAGTGTAGTAGTATCCAAATGTGGGCTTTCACTCAAGTCCAGTAAGGATAATTAGTCACAACTTTCTGAGAAGTTGAAAAAATCATAGATTTTAGGTAATGATATTGAGATAGAATCATTAGGGGAGGCTGATAGATCTATATGAGGATCTTGATCTATGTTATCTTTACAAAAGTATTTTTTAAGAGTGAGGTCCCTGACTAGCCTGTTAACATCTACAATTGTTTCAAATAAGTCAATTTTTTTTGTAGGAACAAAACCAAGGCCCAGGGTTAGGACTTCTAATTCAGATTAGAAGTCTGATTAGGACTTCTAATTCAGATTTAGACAACACTTTATTGGAAAGATTAATAACTTTTAGATCTGATATCTGTTTTTATATATATATATATATATATATATATATATATATATATATATATATATATATATATATATATATATATATATATATATATATATAAAGATCCAGAGGGGTTAGCACTCACAAGTACACTAATGTCCGGGGTGCTCAGCAATCAAAATAATAATTCAACGTAAACCAGCAGGCACTCTCCATATTTAAGACATCAAAAGTTTTATTTCATGAAAATAAAACTTTTGATGTCTTAAATACGGAGAGTGCCTGCTGGTTTACGTTGTGTGTATATATATATATATATATATATATATATATAGTACCAAAATACCATCAAATTTATGTAGAAATATGTATTTATGAATAAATAGAACATATTCAGCTTTGTGAAGAACAGTAGAATGAGAAATATTAATATTTTCATGTCAGGTCAGTGCACTTGAGACTATGCAATCGGGTTTGCACCTTGAGTAGGGTATCCATTGACTTCTATAGGGGAATAAGTTAACGAGGTCACAATATTCTAACTTCGGCTTTTTATGCATATTGAGTCAGTGTTCGAGCAAAAACAGTTTACTTTCAACTTGTAATACGAGAGCTAGCTGACGCATACTTTTAGCGGAGTTAGCTTGCGAGCGGGAGCAATAAATACAACTCCATTTGTAACCTGGCCCTGTATGGTGCATTCTAATGCTATAGTCAAGTGGAATAATTTGTTCCAGCATATTTTTGTATTGCTGACTCCATCTTGCTATGTGTTGCATTTAATGACAACTTTTATTGTTGCACAAGACTTTCCCTTGCTTTTGTGCAGCCAGTTGTAAAAGAGCAGGGCTTGTCAATCATCTTGGGCAGTTCAGTCTGGGATATTTTAAATTGGACATCTCTGAGGTGCCAGTAAGGTAAGGAAGCAGCTGCTTCTTAAAGGGACAGTAAACACCTTGTAATTATAAGATATTTCTGTTGTGTTGCTAAAGAATAAAATATCAGCAAAGTCTTAAAGTTTTTAAAACAAAATATTTTTTTTGCAATTATTTTTCAATAGCTAAACTCCACCCACCATTTGCTTTATTTGGAGAAATCAATTTGGGCTTGAGTCTGCAGACAGGAAGGCTAGCCATAGTGATTATGTTAGTATAAAGAACATTTGGCTAGATTACGAGTTTTGCGTTATGAGGGGTGCGGTGCTAACGAGCAGTTTATGCTCACCGCTCACTTACATGCAGCGCTGGTATTACGGGTTTTTACAAACCCGGCGTTAAAAGACAAGAAGTGAGCGTAGAGAAAAATTTTGCTCCACATCTCACTCTAATACCAGCGCTGCTTAAGTCAGCGGTGAGCTGGTGTAACATGCTCATGCACGATTTCCCCATGGGAATCAATGGGGAGAGCCGGCTGAAAAAAAGTCTAACACCTGCAAAAAAGCAGCGTTTAGCTCTTAACGCAGTCCCATTGATTCCTATGGGGAAATAAAATTTATGTTTACACCTAACACCCTAACATGAACCCCAAGTCTAAACACCCTAATCTTACACTTATTAACCCCTAATCTGCTGCCCCAACATCGCCGACACCTACATTATATTATTAACCCCTAATCTGCCGCTCTGGACACCGGAGCCACCTACATTATACTTATAAACCCCTAATCTGCTGCCCCCAACATCGCCGATACCTACATTATATTTATTAACCCCTAATCTGCTGCCCCCTATGTCACCGCAACCTACCTACACTTATTAACCCCTAATATGCCGCCACCAACGTCGCCGCCACTATAATTAACATATTAACCCCTATACCCAAGTCTAACCCTAACCCTAACAACCCCTAACTTAAATATAATTGAAATAAATCTAAATAAATATAACTATCATTAACTAAATTATTCCTATTTAAAACTAAATACTTACCTATAAAATAAACCCTAAGCTAGCTACAATATAACTAATAGTTACATTGATCTAGCTTAGGGTTTATTTTTATTTTACAGGCAAGTTTGTATTTATTTTAACTAGGTAGAAAAGTTATTAAATAGTTATTAACTATTTAATAACTACCTAGTTAAAATAAATACAAAAGTACCTGTAAAATAAAACCTAACCTAAGTCACAATTACACCTAACACTACACTATAATTAAATTAATTCCCTAAATTAAATACAATTAAATAAAATGATCTAAAGTACAAAAAAAACCACTAAATTACAGAAAAATAAACAAATTACAAGATTTTTAAACTAATTAAACCTAATCTAATCCCCCTAACAAAATAAAAAAGTCCCCCAAAATAAAAAAAGCCCTACTTTACACTAAATTACAAATAGCCCTTAAAAGGGCCTTTTGTGGGGCATTGCCCCAAAGTAATCAGCTGTTTTACCTGTAAAAAAATTACAAATCCCCCCCAACATTAAAACCCACAACCCACACAACCAACCCTACTCTAAAACCCACCCAATACCCCCTTAAAAAAACCTAACACTAACCCCTTGAAGATCACCTTACTGGGAGTCTTCATCCAACCGGACCGAAGTCCTCAACAAATCCGGCAGAAGTGGTCCTCCAGACGGGCAGAAGTCTTCATCCAGACGGTATCTTCTATCTTCATCCATCCGGCACGGAGCGGGTCCATCTTCAAGACATCCGACGCAGAGCATCCTCTTCTTTCCACGGCGACTGAAGAATGAAGGTTCCTTTAAGTGACGTCATCCAAGATGGCGTCCCTTCAATTCCGATTGGCTGATAGAATTCTATCAGCCAATCGGAATTAAGGTAGGAAAAATAAAATCCTATTGGCTGATGCAATCAGCCAATAGGATTGCAGACAGCTGCCAGTACCCAAGATGGCCCCCAATAAGGCAGAGGGGGAGGGTTAGAGAGCTGCTTTGGGGGGATCAGGGAGGTTGGGGGCTAAGGGGGGATCTTACATAGCAGCATATGTATATATGCTAAAAAAATACAAAATATTCAAAGATACCTTTTATTTTAGTATTGGCAGACTTTCTGCCAGTACTTAAGATGGCAGGGACAATTGTGGGGTGGGGGAGGGAAGGGAGCTGTTTGGGAAGGATCAGGGGGTGTTATGTGTCAGGTGGGAGGCTGATCTCTACACTAAAGCTAAAATTAACCCTGCAAGCTCCTTACAAACTACCTAATTAACCCCTTCACTGCTAGCCATAATACACGTGTGAAGCGCAGCAGCATTTAGCGGCCTTCTATTTATCAAAAAGCAACGCCAAAGCCATATATGTATGCTATTTCTGATCAAAGGGGATCCCAGAGAAGCATTTACAACCATTTGTGCCATAATTGCACAAGCTGTTTGTAAATAATTTTGGTGAGAAACCTAAAGTTTGTGAAAAAGTGAACAATTTTTTTTATTTGATCGCTTTTGGCGGTGAAATGGTGGCATGAAATATACCAAAATGGGCCTAGATCAATACTTTGGGTTGTCTACTACACTACATTAAAGCTAAAATTAACCTAGAAACTCCCTACAAGCTCCCTAATTAATCCCTTCACTGCTGGGCATAATACACGTGTGGTGCGCAGCGGCATTTAGAGGCCTTCTAATTACCAAAAAGCAACGCAAAAGCCATATATGTCTGCTATTTCTGAAGAGAGGGGATCCCAGAGAAGCATTTACAACAATTTGTGCCATAATTGCACAAGCTGTTTGTAAATAATTTCAGTGAGAAACCTAAAATTGTGAAAAATGTAACTTTTTTTATATTGATCGCATTTGGCGGTGAAATGGTTTCATGAAATATACCAAAATAAGCCTAGATCAATACTTGGGGTTGTCTACTACACTAAAGCTAAAATTAACCCTAGAAGCTCCCTATATGCTCCCTAATTAACCCCTTCACTGCTGGGCATAATACATGTGTGGTGCACAGCGGTATTTAGTGGCCTTCTAATTACCAAAAAGCAAAGCCAAAGCCATATATGTCTGCTATTTATGAACAAAGGGGATCCCAGAGAAGCATTTACAACCATTTATGCCATAATTGCATAAGTTGTTTGTAAATAATTTCAGTGACAAACCTAAAGTTTGTGAAAAAATTTGTGAAAAAGTGAACATTTTTTTTTATTTAATCGCATTTGGCAGTGAAATGGTGGCATGAAATATACCAAAATGGATCTAGATCAATACTTTGGGATGTCTTCTAAAAAAAAATATTTACATGTCAAGGAATATTCAGGGATTCCTGACGGATATCAGTGTTCCAATGTAACTAGCGCTAATTTTGAAAAAAAAGTGGTTTGGAAATAGCAAAGTGCTACTTGTATTTATTGCCCTATAACTTGCAAAAAAGCAAAGAACATGTAAACATTGGGTATTTCTAAACTCAGGACAAAATTTAGAAACTATTTAGCATGGGTGTTTTTTGGTGGTTGTAGATGTGTAACAGATTTTGCGGGTCAAAGTTAGAAAAAGTGTGTTTTTTTCCATTTTTTCATCATATTTTGTATTTTTTTTTTATAGCAAATTATAAGATATGATGAAAATAATGGTAGATTTTGAAAGTCCATTTAATGGCGAGAAAAACGGTATATAATATGTATGGGTACAGTAAATGAGTAAGAGGAAAATTACAGCTAAACACAAACACCGCAAAAATGTAAAAATGTCCTTGGTCCCAAACGGACAGAAAATGAAAAAGCGCTGTGGTCATTAAGGGGATAAGGGTTATTTGTAATTTAGTGTAGGGTAGGGCTTTTTTTATTTTGGGGGGCTTTTTTATTTTGTTAGGGGGATTAGATTAGGTGTAATTAGTTTAAAAATCTTGTAATTTGTGTATTATTTTCTGTAATTTAGTGTTTGGTTTTTTTGTACTTTAGATAATTGTATTTAACTGTATTTAATTGTATTTAATTGTATTTAATTTATATAATTAATTTAATTATACTGTAGTGTTAGGTGCAATTGTAACTTAGGTTAGGTTTTATTTTACAGGTACTTTTGTATTTATGTTAAATAGGTAGTTATTAAATAGTTAATAACTATTTAATAACTATTCCACCTAGTTAAAATAAATACAAACTTGCCTGTAAAATAAAAATAAACCCTAAGATAGATACAATGTAACTATTAGTTATATTGTAGCTAGCTTAGGGTTTATTTTATAGGTAAGTATTTAGTTTTAAATAGGAATAATTTAGTTAATGATAGTTATATTTATTTAGATTTATTTAAATTATATTTAAGTTAGGGGGTGTTAGGTAGGGATGGGCGAATGTTTCTAAAAATTCGAAATTTAAAAGAATTTTGATACATTTGTTCGTTCGAATTGAATGTTTATATAACATTCTAACATTCTATTTTCGAATTTTCGTTTTTGAATTTTTCAATAAAATTCGAAAATATTTGTTTGAATAATAGAATGTTTACCTATGTATTCATTCAATTTCGAAATGTAATATTCGAATTTGAATGTGACATTCGAATTTGAATGTGACATTCAAATTTGAAATAGTATTTCTAGTCTACAACTGTGTTTAATAAATGTAATATTCGAATTTGAATGCTACATTCGAATTTGAATGTCACATTCGAATTTGAATTAGTATTTCTAGTCTAATACTGTGTTTTAAATGTGATATTCGATTCAAATGTGATATTCGATTCGAATGTGACATTCAAATTCGAAATAGTATTTCTAGTCTAATACTGTGTTTTATAAATGTAATATTCGAATTCGAATGTGACATTCGATTTGAATGTGATATTCGATTTGAATGTGACATTCGAAATAGTGTTTCTAGTCTACAATTGTGTTTTATAAATGTAATATTCGAATTTGAATGTGACATTCGAAAACTGTAAATAACATTCGAAAATCGAATTTTTAAGAATATTTGTTCTTATCAACATTCTATTATGTAAATCGAATTTCTACAATAACATTTGTTCTAACATTCGAATTCGGATATAAACACATTTGCCCATTCCTAGTGTTAATATAGTGGCGGTGACGTTGGGGGTGACAGATTAGGGGTTAATAAATATAGATAGGTGGCGGCGATGTTAGGGACGGCAGATTAGGGGTTAATAATATTTAACTAGTGTTTACGATGCGGGAGTGCGGCGGTTTAGGGGTTAATATATTTATTATAGTGGCAGCGATGTCCGGTTTGTCAGATTAGGGGTTAAAACATTTTTTTATTGTTTGCGATGCGGGAGGGCCTCGGTTTAGGGGGTTAATAGGTAGTTTATGGGTGTTAGTGTACTTTTTAGCACTTTAGTTAAGAGTTTTATGCTACGGCGTTGTATTGTAAAACTCTTAACTACTGACTTTTAAATGCGGTACCAGTTTTGACAGGAGAGGATCTACCGCTCACTTTTTGTCAGACTCGTAATACCAGCGCTATGCAAGTCCAATTGAAAAAAAGAGGATACGCAATTTACGTAAAAGGATTTGCGGTATTTCCAAGTCTGGCCAAAAAAGTGAGCGGTACACCTGTACCTGCAAGACTCGTAATACCAGCGGGCGTTAAACAGCAGCGTTGGGACCGGCTAACGCTGTTTTTTAAGCCTAACGCACAACTCGTAATCTAGCCGTAAGTTTTGCCGTTATTATTTGTAAAAAAACAATTAGGGACATGTATGTAGCAGGGTTAGCCTGCTGTTTATTCAGCAGTGTGCATTTCACGTTCTTACAATTACAAAAAACAAAGTACCAGAGCTAAATTACATTAAAATAAATAAATAAATAAAACAAAGTGGTTTCAATATTACACATAAGTAAACATTTTACATAAAAGTCTTCAGGTATTTATTGCTTCTTCAACTTGCAGATGCAAACCCATATGTGTAAGTCTGCACTGCAAGGGCTACAAAGCCGGTTCTATAGTTCAATAAATGGAGTGCTATATGTTTCATTCACACAAATGGGTTAAATACAAAGGTAAAGAGTGGGCATGGTAGCATCAAGCATTGCAGCTCCTGCTGCTTCTGTGTTCTGCTCAGGAAATTAGACCTATATGTTTAACTCCTTGCACAGTTTATTTTGTCTAAAGAGCTTTTGAAAACTTTGAAATCAAATATAAAAGTTTTGGACGTACCCTGTAGATTCATGATTCCTGACTCTGCTCCACTGCTTCCCAGTTTGTGCCATGGGTAATCTGGCCATTGCTTGGGTGCGCTGGTAAATATAGGCCAGAGAATACCAACGCGACCTCTGAATGGGCTTCGTGGAGCACGGTCTTTCATAGTAAAGTCAATGTTTAAAGGTTTTATTCTGTCCATTATACAATCAAATGCTGGACTTGTTCCAACTATCAAAGAATTTTGGATAAGTATGTGTCTCCTCATTTGTTTATAGGAACCTGATGAAACCACAGAGACAACGGGAAGTAGACCAACTGAATTGTCTGCAAGTATCACATTTTCTATGATGACATCCCCTTTGAGATGAAATATTAAACCATAGTCAAAATTTTTGTAAGATAGAAATCCTGATATTTTTGTACAGTTCTGGAAGCCATCATCCCAATAAAAGTGAACACCATGAAGACTTGAATGGGCCACATTTCCAGACAAAAGTCTTTCTTCTGAAAAGCACTGCTGTCCCCTGACATGGAAAGCTATGCGGTCTGATCCTGCTACTGCATTCCCATACACGATTGCCCTATCAACAAAATTAACTTTAATACCAGTTACCCAGTGTGATTGATCCTTAGGCTGTTTAATTAGCGTGACAAGATTATCAGTGAGTGTCAGGTTTTGTCCCGTTAGGTGTATCCCATGACCAAGGGTGTTACAAATGACATTAGCATGTATTAAAATATGTTTACTGCTAAATGCTTCAATTCCACCTCCGCAGCTATGGTGGATGCTTGAAGATACAATGGAAGACATATGTACTGTATTTTTAAAGTTGACAGACGAATGTGGATAAACGCCAACATTTGAAATCTCAACGTTCCATAGATGTATATTGCCTGTATAGAGACAGGGGAAAAAGAAAATGTTAGATTAGAGGGACAATACTTTTTTCTAAAGCCTTGGGGGCCGTTTTAATACCCCTGTTTCCGCACGAGCCTTCAGGCTCACCAGAAACAGGAGTTAAGAAGCAGCAGTCTTAAGAACGAGGCTTCTTAACTTGTCCGCCGCCTCTAAGGCGGCAAACATTAATCTGCCTGATTTCATACGATCGGGTTGATTGACACCCCCTGCTAGGGGATGACATTGCACAAGCAGTTTACCAGAACTGCTTGTGCAATGTTAAATTCCGACAGCATATGCTTTCGCCATTCAGCGATGTCTAGTGGACATGGTACTCTACAGCGTATCATGTCCACCAGACATTGATAAATCTGCCCCTTGGTGTTATGGCTATTTACAACGCTGAGGCCTAGTTTCCATTGAGGTGGTAAAGTTTGAAAACTGTTGGTAAAAACATTTATCTCTATTAAAGTCTATAGAGAATTTTTATTTTACCACCAGTTTCAAAACATTACCCCCTCAATGGAAACTAGGCCTGAGGCGGCTTTGTGATCGACATAAACGACTTTAGCAGGCATGGTCATGTGATCAGGAGTGACTGTGACGGGAGGATCAGTAGATGTAAGATAGTGACCAGTGCTGATGTCAATAGTGCATCAGAGGTGAGACCCTCCAAGCTTATGTTTCACATATACCGCTGTGGTGATGTTTACAGTTTAAGAAGTGCTATGTTGATGGGGTTTACATTATGATCCATTGAGTAGACTATGACATTGATATTGTGGCTTCCACATAGTGCCGGAAAATATTTAGTTGACTTTCACAGATTTGAGTGGGTTTTTTTTTTCCGGATTTTGTGGGCTTTTACATTGCTAGAGGCACAATACGCTTGATATAAATATATAATAAAGATTTTAAACAAAAAAAGTTTTAAAGATGTCACTTTTGTTACATTGTTTTGGCTCTGTGGTTTAATGGACAGTTGGGAATAAATGCAAATGATCTCTTGCACTGATGAAGCAATCACTGTGTAGAATGAGTTCTGCGATCTGTAGGTTGCACTCCAGCCTCCCTAGAGGCAGTGAAACACTAAATTACAGTAACTGAAGATAAAATTTATAATAAAATTGCTTAAAATTTTTTATTTTTTTTGCGGCACATGATGTTTGAAAATCAATTTTCTGTTTTATTGCCTTTATAGGAGTAGTAATACATTCAGTACTAACAATAATAAAACTAACATTCCTTTTATTTCTAATAATTTCTATACTTTGCATATACATTCAAAATAATGTTTTCTTAAAAACTCAGTCAGCACTTTCTAATAATAATATTTTTCTGCAGTCTTGCAATAAACCAACATACTGGGTGAGTTTGAAGATTTTTGAAATGCATTCTCACCTTGTTTGCTGAAATTGTTATTTAACAGCCAGACTCTCCTCACCACTTAATTTTAAGGAGCCAATATGGAGTTGTTATTGTAGTAGGCACAGCTAGCCCCTGCTGTTTTGTTAGCATACTATCCGTTGTTTTGAATTTATTATCTTATCATCAATGCTAAAGCCAGCTATAGAAAGATATAGTGCAGGTTAAGGCTTGTGAAGTCTATGGGCTCCATTTATTAAGCAACGGATGCTCCTTCGCAGGTCCATCATTTCAGGCACTTCTGAAACGGAAGTTAAGAAGAAGCTGTCCTTAAACTGTCTGCCACCTTTTAGGTGGCGGATTCAAATCATCCCGGTCTAATCAGGATGATTGACAGCCCCTGCTAATGGCCGATTGGCCATAAGTGAGCAGGGGCTGCATTGCACAAGCATTTCACTAGAAATCTTGTGGAATGATAAATGTGGACACCGTATGCTGTCTTCTTTTAGCGATGTAGAGCAGACATGATTCGCTAAAGCGAACCATATCTGCTCGACGTTTAATAAATCTACCCCAATATCTCCAGTTTTCAGACCTAGAAAAGTTTTAAATTATTAGACTTGAATTACAGGAAGAAGTGGACAAATGAATGATAAAGTTATTTATATATATAGAAAGTGTTGCTTGGGTGTTTCTTGATCTGCGCTGTGTACGTTGCAAATGGTTATTTTGCTCTAAATAGTTCCTCCTGATATATTTCAATGGCAGCTAGTTTCTGAATATTCCACCATCATCAAATGGAATGTGAAGGAAAAAGGTATGGAGTTGAGTTTCAGAGTTCAGCGCACATAGAATGGAGAAAAACAAAAACAAAACCAAATTATGGTGCAGTATGTCAGTACTAGGCAATCAAAAACTAAACGTGAGATTTAAATGTGCTCACCTTGTTTAACCTCAAACATGTGAGGTATGTCGGAAGCATGGAGGGGATGTAATCCCTATCTGTGGTAAAGATGTTTCCAGCTGGTATGCAGAAACTTTTAGCAGGTGGAAATCTTGATATCCCTGGAGTAGAAATATGTTGGTATTTCAGACAAACTTCTCCTCTCTGGAGTTAGGTAGAGAAACTTTAATTCTTTTTGCTGAATTTCTTTCCTTGTTGCTGTTTATTTCTTTCCCCCTTCTTTATACTTGAAAGGCTTCTCCTCTCTGGAGTATGGTATAAACTTTATGTATGCAAACCAATTAGTGCTCAGTTTACATACTATTAGATCAATTGTGGATATTAATTGCAGCACTCATGAGATGTTTATAAATGATGCTTGCAAGGACACAAAGTGAAATTTAAAATAAAAACACTTATTTTCCAATGTCCAATAAAAAATGATAAACAGAAATCCTCTTTGATAATAGTCCAGATCAGGGACAGAAATAGGTGAGCAGATGAAATATAATATATTTCTTTAAATCCGGTAGTGAGTTTTTTTCTTATCAGGGCTGGTGCAAAAACAGCTAGCTGATAAAAATTAGTGATATTGTGGTATAGGATGCTGTAAGTACAGCTGAAGATAAATTCCTTGAGGTGGTTTTGAGCTCTGAAAAGCTCCCAGAGTTCAGGTGGATAAGTTGGTTTTTATGATGAAAAACCGTAATAAATAGTTACATGAACTGCTGTAAATACAGCTGGATGATGATTCCTTGTGGTTTTTTGAGCTCTAGATAGCTCACAATATCCGGATGGATGTGGATTCTTAAGCCTGTCAGTGACAGGGTCCGTTGCTGAAGTGTTTGAAGCTTGGTCTCCCTGGACAGGAAGTGACATCAGAAGTGGGCGTGCCCTTACGCGTTTCGTGAATTACATTCACTTCATCAGCAACGGACCCTGTCACTGACAGGCTTAAGAATCCACATCCATCGGGATATTGTGAGCTATCTAGAGCTCAAAAACCACAAGGAATCATCATCCAGCTGTATTTACAGCAGTTCATGTAACTATTTATTACGGTTTTTCATCATAAACACCAACTTATCCACCTGAACTCTGGGAGCTTTTCAGAGCTCAAAACCACCTCAAGGAATTTACCTTCAGCTGTACTTACAGCATCCTATACCACAATATCACAAATTTTTATCAGCTAGCTGTTTTTGCACCAGCCCTGATAAGAAAAAAACTCACTACCGGATTTAAAGAAATATACTATATTTCATCTGCTCACCTATTTCTGTCCCTGATCTGGACTATTATCAAAGAGGATTTCTGTTTATCATTTTTTATTGGACATTGGAAAATAAAAGTGTTTTTATTTTAAATTTCACTTTGTGTCCTTGCAAGCATCATTTATACACATCTCATGAGTGCGGCAATTAATATCCACAATTGATCTCATAGTATGTAAACTGAGCACTAATTGGTTTGCATACATAAAGTTTATACCATACTCCAGAGAGGAGGAGCCTTTCAAGTATAAAGAAGGGGAAAAGAAATAAACAGCAACAAGGAAAGAAATTCAGCAAAAAGAATTAAAGTTTCTCTACCTAACTCCAGAGAGGAGAAGTTTGTCTGAAATACCAACATATTTCTACTCCAGGGATATCAAGATTTCCACCTGCTAAAAGTTTCTGCATACCAGCTGGAAACGTCTTTACCACAGATAGGGATTACATCCCCTCCATGCTTTCAACATACCTCACATGTTTGAGGTTAAACAAGGTGAGCACATTTAAATCTCACGTTTAGTTTTTGATTGCCTAGTACTGACATACTGCACCATAATTTGTTTTTGTTTTTGTTTTTCTCCATTCTATGTGCGCTGAACTCTGAAACTCAACTCCATACCTTATTTATATATATATATATATATATATATATATATATATATATATATATATATATATATATATATATATATATATATATATATATATATATATACACACACACACATATATATACACACACACACATATATATATATATATATATATATATATATATATATATATATATACTGCAGATATCGTGCTTTTTTGTAAAAGAGAAGATGATGGTACTCAAAAAAGAGGTGTCGGTACTCACTGATTATTTATTGATATATTCTGCTCAGTATCTATACTGCTCCAGGTAAGGGTACAGCTGATACAAGAGCTTTTGTGTGTTTGTGTGTTGGCTGACTGTATCCTTTGATGGGGTACAGACCCTGCATTTACCTTATAACACAACATACCTGAATATTCCACTCCGTTGTGCTGTTTATATTGTCCAACCACTATTCTACTGGAGCATGCAATGTCAGATTTAATTTGAATGTTGCGTGATAAGAGTCCGACCTCAGCTGAGAGAGGTAATTCCCAGGTATCCTCTATGTTGTAAATGTCACCTGTAAATGTTTCAGACACTAAATGTTACCAAAGTGAGCTAAACAATATTAAAGACATGTTTTATTTTGTTATTTAATTTGCCATAATTTACCATTTATAAAAAAAAAAAATACTTAAAACATTTCAGACTTAGGGCTCCAGTTATCAAGCAGTGGTTGTTGCTTTGGAAGCCCATCGTTTTAGGCTCGCCTGAAATGAAAGTTAAGAAGCAGCGATCCTAAGACCGCTGCTCCTTATCCCCTCCCACCAAAAGGTTGCGGATTGAAGTCCTCCCGATCCGATCAGGATGATTGACAGCCCCTGCAGTGAATCATGTCCACTCAACGTTTGATAAATGGACCCAGTAATATTCTGATTTTGCATTTCAAATGTTGCAGTATTCAAGGGCTGTAGCCTCACAGATCTATTTTTACATGCCTCACTGATTACACCCCTGGAACTGCAACAGACAGTCGATGTACAGGGTATCATGGCAGTCGTTAAGAGATTTAATTCCTGTTAAATATATGTCTGTAGCTATATATGGCAGCTTTAATCCTAACCATAACTAATTGCTTATACTAACCCTAATTATAATTTATTCATAGCAATAACCATTATTATTATTCTTTATTTGTTGAGTGTCAACATATTCCACAGCACTAAAACATAGGTGCATTATGTCATGGTACAGTTAATAAAAAAAAGTAACTACAAAAGTGATGAAGATGTAGAGGTTTTTTGTAAAAATGTGATATACAGGACAAGTGATTTAGTGAGATTTCATGGTACGAGGAGTACAAGAGGAATTGATAAGAAAGGTGAAGGCTAATATGGGCTGTAGGCTTCTTTGAACAATAGACTTTTTTGGGAACTAATGAATTTCTTAATTTCGTAAGTCTTATGGAGCAAGGTAGAGAAATATTTCCATAAAGTCCGGAAGCCAGGAATGTGAGGAGCTGGCAAGAGAGGAGAAAAGGGTCTGTTAGGCAAATATTTGTAGATAAAAGCAGATATAGAATGGGCCTTGTATGTTATGGATATTATTTTGAATTAAATGCTTGATAATAAAGGAAGACAGTGGGAGGATTGGCAGAGAGGTGCAGCCGATGAGGAGCGAAGTGAAAGGAAGATCAGCCTGCAAAAGGCATCCCTGATGGATTGTATAGGGGTCAGATGATAGTTTTTAAGACAACATGGGTGTCACAGTAATCAAGGTAGGATATGATGAGAGAGTAGATTAAAATATTGCTTCTGACTTATGTAAGGTAGTGCTGAATTATAGAGATATTTTTAAGGTGGAAGTAGGAGGAACAGGCCAAAGGTTGAATGTGGGGAACAAATGATAGTTCTAAGTCTAATTTGTGTATAATTGTGTTATCACCAGTTATTGTGATTAGGGGTGTGGGAAATCAGATGAAGGAGGAAATATAAGGAACTCAGAGGCTTTGCAGAAGCTTGGCTTTAGATAAATAGGAGACCTAGGATATAGGTGAGCAAACAGGAGGATGATTCAGGTGAGAGGCAAAATGGTAGAATTAGGTTTTTGTCAGCAAACATATGATACTGAAAACCATATGACTTTATTAAGGAGCCAAGAGATAATGGGGCCTATTTATCAAATGTCTTGCGGACCTGAGCAGACAGTGCGGATCAGGTCCACAAGACCTCGCTGAATGCGGAGAGCAATACGCTCTCTGTATTCAGCATTGCACCAGCAGCTCACAAGAGCTGCTGGTGCAACGCCGCCCCCTGCAGACTTGCGGCCAATCGGCCCCCAGCAGGGGATGTCAATCAACCCAATCATACTCGATCAGGTTGAATTCCGGCGATTCCTGTTCGCCTGCTCAGAGCAGGCGGACAGGGTTATGGAGCAGCGGTCTTTGTGACCGCTGCTCCATAACTTGTGTTTCTGGCGAATCTGAAGACTCGCCAGAAACACGGGCTGTCAAGCTCCGTTCGGAGCTTGATAGATAGGCCCCAATGTGTAGATTTAAAAGAGAAGTGGACCAAAACAGAGCATTGTATCACCCTGACTGAGAGAGGTAAATGAGTAGATAAGTGCCAGATAAGGATTCATTGAAACTACAGTTAGACAGATAGGAAGAAAAGCATGAAAGTGCTGTGTCACATGTCATATGATTGGAGTGTTTGGAAACGGAGAGGATGGTCTATATAAACAAAGGCTGCATAATTTTCAAATATTTCAAATAGCCACATAAATAAAACATTTTAAATTTTTCAACACTTTGAATCACATTTCAGTTACAGTGTAATAGGAAACTGATTAACTAGGGATCAGAATGTAAAACAGATGTTTCTTAAAGGGACATTGAAGTCAGTACTGCCAGCATATTATTGTAGGACAAAGTGCATTGAAAGGGCTTAATTTAGCCTTTTTTCCCAATGCTACATTGCCAGAGCTGTATGCCCCCAGTGCATGTGTGAAAGCAATGACTGATAGTTACCAATTACTGCCTGTGTTGTCCTAAGATTGGCACCTTCCACATGCAGTGTTGCTGATCCTGGAGTTAAAAACACTAAACCAGACATATTTTTTAAGCTGCTTTGTTACAGCTGTTGCTTAGTAGTATGCTGTGCTGAATAGCTCTAGCACGTTACCAATTGTTTATGTCCTTTGGGATGGTGACTGAATAGATCAGCAGTTACAATGTTCTAACCTAAGATTTTACAGAACACAAAATAAAATAAAATTTGAACACAGTTTCACTGATTTTAAAATTCATTCAGAAATAATGTCAAATTGATGCAGATCTAGCTTTTCCTGACTAATCCAAATTTATCATCATAGCATTCGATACACATTGGAATAGCCAATGTGGAATTGAACTTTTAAACCACTGCAGGATGGGCAGGAAAAAAAATGACTGAACAGACACTGCATTGTCTCTAAATGATGATAAAGCAATATGTTTTATTACAACAGTTGTGACCATATATCTGTTCGTATAATTGACAGAGCATATTAGGCTCTAAGACTACAGCTTTTTAAGGAGATGTTTGAGATGTTGAAAAGGAGAAAGATGAATATGTTATGTCACCAAAAGGAATATTTGTTATTTAAACACCTAGATGGATTTAGACCCATCCACAAGATTCCCTGGCAGTTGTTTTATCACATCTACAACAGATAAAACATATTCTCACTATGTACGTATATACAGGGATACTATGAAGGCTCCATTGGTGCATCATGCAAGCACATCTAGGCTATTTAAGACAGTCAAACCCATCCACATGTATTCTGTCATTTTAACGGACAGTTAAGTCCAAAAAAAACTTTCATGATTTAAATTGGGAATGTAATTTTAAACAACTTTCCAATTTACTTTTATCACCAGTTTTGCTTTGTTCTCTTTGTATTCTTAGTTGAAAGCTAATTCTAGGAGGTTCATATGCTAATTTCTTAGACATTGAAGACTGCCTCTAATCTGAATGTATTTTGACAACTAGATGGCATTAGTTTATGTGTTTCATACAGATAACATTGAGCTCATGCAGGTGAAGTTACCCTGGAGTAAGCACTGATTGGCTAAAATGCATGTCTGTCAAAAAAACTGAAATAAGGGGGCAGTCTGCAGAGGCTTAGATACAAGATAATCACAGAGGTAAAAAGTGTATTTCTATAACAGTGTTGGTTATGCAAAACTGGGGAATGGGTAATAAAGGGATTATCTTTCTTTTTAAACAACAAAAATTCTGGTGTTGACTGTCCCTTTAACTCTGTGTCTGATCCAAGCATGACAGTCCTTTTCTTGTTCCTTGGTTTCTGACCATAAACTTAGCATCTAGATCTATTTGTCTACAACCTGCTTTAATCCCTTGGTACATCTGACTTTGTCTTTGACACTGGCAATTGGAGAACCTTGATTTTCACAATTCCGGGTGATTGCCACCATGGTCAATGATGGTCTTATCTTTATCCATTTCTAATGTTTCGTACCAGCTCTAAGCTCCTGACTGTGTGTGCCTGTCCTATAGCCCCCTTTTAATTGTTAGCTTCTGTATTTAACATTGGTCTGACAATTCTTATCTTTAAACACCCATTTGTTTGCAATTTCTTATCTTCTTTTTCCTCTTCTCCTCCAGGTTTCAACAACGCATTATCACAAGTCCATTAAACCTTGCTCTGTTCCAAATTCCAATGCCATTGCTACCTGAATCATTTTAATCATTTCAGTATTTCAGCACTGTTGCAGCTCAGAACCTGCTCGTTTACAAGTAGACTACCAAATAACCTCACACCGTAGTTACTGTTTTTTACAACCTACTTAGTATGTGTCCTAGAGCAACAGACACCTGCCTCTCAAATCTATACTGAATCCACGTCTGTAGGAGATGTAGAGTGAATCAATTTAAATTCTGCAAAACAGACTTGGGATAAGGGATCTCAAATTAGTTTGGGTTAATTTTTTGTGAATGATGTGTGTAAATGCAAGAATATTGTATATGTTGCATAATATTTGCCCTTTTAATTTGAGTACATGACACCAATATGGTCAGGAGACTCCTCATTTGATAAAGCTCTGACCTTTCTAAAAAATTATCTTATGCGATTGTGTTTAATGTCGATGAAGCTTTACTATTGTTATACTTGTCCCACTTTATTATACTAAAACTCTTCTGTCTGCAATTGTTATATCAACAATATAACATCTACATAGTTTTGAACTTTAATTATACAAAGAGCAATGAGGGATATTATATGTTTGTTTGAATTTAGTTTTGGTTCAATGTGTGTGCCCACAAATTTTATCACCATTTAAAACAAATATATATATAATGGACAAATCTAAGTAATCAGTAATTTATCATGAACCACATAAAAGGTGTCCCTGTGTGGATGCCCACATGGGTACATCTGTGCTTTTACTTTTTTTGTAGCACCATAAGGTTACAAAACTGTAGTGGAATGCAGTTAGCATTTTTCATATGCGATCATTCCACATCCCATCAGATCTGGATCATAAATAACAAACAATATAATAAATAGGAAAACTTAAATTCTGGTCACTGTATAAAAAGACCAAAAAGTAGACAAACCCCCAATAGTACACATTTCTTCTTCTGTCAACATTTTAAGTGACAATGAATGCTATATAATGCATTTAATTTATAAACATCCTTTTTATTGTGCAAATGTTATAGTTGGCCTACACTGTAAATAAAGTTGCTATTTTGCACATGTGGGAACATTTTTACCTGGATCCTTTATTATACTTGCTCCTTATAAAGTTATTGAACTCCGTTTTTTTTTTTTTTTTTGGTTTTCAAAGCTTTATTAAAGAATAAACAAACAAAAAAACGGTACATACATCAGAGGTTATGAGATACATAAGGTTTAGGTACAAAGTTCACAATGGAGTCAGCTATAAATCATGAGTCCTTATTACCAATGAATGGTTCAAATGTGGCATAAAGTTTGTAGATGGCTCCAAAATCCCATTCATACCCATTTTGATGTACAACAAAATATCACAACTGTTTTACAATTTGTAGTTAGGATAAATAACAAATAGTTCGGACATGGGTTAACTCATATACCCACGTCAGAAATGAGTATAAGCAGAAAAAGAGAAAGAAGAAAAAAGAAAGAAGGAGGGAGAGAGAGAGAGAGAAAAAAAAGGGGGGGAGTGGAAAAAAGGGAAAAGTGGTGTTAGGAAGGGGTTAGGGTAAGGGAAAGGGAATCAGTCAGGCCCCCAAGAAAAATGAGGGTTCCAAACCAAGCCACACTGAATCAGTTAGGAACACAACACCACCCCAACCAGGCAAATCTCTAGGTACCAGACCCCAAACTGGGTACCACCGGTTTCCAAAGTTCCATCATATATTCATGTATTTCTATCCTGTCATATTTCAAAAATCTATACCTTTCCAGCTGTAGGTATCTGTCTACCTGGGTGGTCCAGTCTCTCACCAAAGGGACTTCTGCGCTCTTCCACGTCCTGGGGATAAGGGACTTGGCACTATTAAGCATTATAAAAAAAAAAACTGTTTTGTAGGCTTGTCTTTAAAATTAGGAAGGCCATGATACAATAGGAGACCAGGTGACCTGGGCAAAGAGACACCAATTACCGTCTCCATTATGTCTAACACCGAGTGCCAATAAGGCCCAATACCCCTACACCCCCACCAAATATGTAGAAGAGTGCCAAGCTCCCCACAACCTCGCCAACACCTCCCATCTGTCTGCTTATATATTTTCTGTAACCTGTCAGGCGTAAGATACCACCTGGACAGGTATTTGTAATTAGACTCCAAAATTCTTGCCGAGACAGATGCTTTTGTGTGAGCACTAAATATTTTCCCCCACTCCTTGTCAGTCAGAGAGGGGGTGAGTTCTCTGTTCCACTGTCTCACGTAGCTAGGCAATGGGGCTTCTTTTTTTATCTTTTTTTTTTTTAAAAGGGGGAGGGGGAGGGGGAAAAAAGGGATATTGCACTCTGGTTTTAAGTGTAATCACAGCTTGTTGAAAATCTAAAACCATTAACTGTACATGAAATTTCTATTATATTTTTCAAAACCTTGCTTTTTCCTTTTCTGAAAGCGGCTATTTGGACTAATCTATTGTATTTTCAAAACCTTGCTTTTCCCCTTTCTGAAAGCGGCTATTTGGACTATTCCCTGAGTATTTTTAATCCTCGTTGTTTTGCTCATTTACTTTAGCGGGGTTGCACTATTTTTGCTTTTTTTGCCTCACAGGTTTATCTATTGAATTAAAACAAAGAGAGGATGTCTTTTGTCTGATTTCCATTACATTTTCATTGTCTGTGGACAATAAGGACCTGATCCCTCACACCTTATAGGATTTCTTTGGATTTCTTTGGTTAACAGAACTGTGTACTGGAATTTCAAGGCTGTCACTTTAACAAACTTAACACATTTTTACCCTAAAGTAAAGGGGCATATGTATGTATATGTATTTTTTATGTTATGTAATTCTCATGTAATTTGATTTTATGTGTTATTAAACTCTTCTATAATACGATATGCTGTTAATCCTTTTTTAAAGGAGCTCCCCATTATCTGTATCTTTTTCCTGAAAGCATTATGTAGCTATATAATGCACTTCATTCTTCAGAAGTGAATATCAAGGAATATTGTCCCACATTCAAAACATGGCTATATGGGTGTTTTTTTTTAATTCATACCAATCTAAAATCATTCAAATACCCAGGATAACCTATTTTTTTTTCTATGTTTATCTAGATTTGCCATTAAAGTGAATGTCAATTTTGATGGTAAAGTGCCCGGTTTTTAAAAATTCTATTAAAAACAGGGGCACTTTAATTCATCAAAATTTACATTTTACTCCTGTTGAGAAAAAAAAAACTTACCTTTTAATCTTCACAGCAGCTCCAGCTTCCTCCACCCGTCGCAAAGCCTCTTCCTGGGTCTAAAATGAGGAATCCAGCTTCCTCCAATCACGGCCTTGGACACTGATACCCCCGGGGGGAAGCCGTGATTGGAGGATGACCTATCCATCATTTCTGACGTCAGAAATGGCTTGCGACGACCGGAGGAAGCTGGAGCGACTGTCAAGATTAAAAGGTAAGTTTTTTTTCACAACAGGAGTGAAATGTAAATTTTGATGAATTAGTGCCCTTGTTTTTAATCAAATTTTTAAAAACCGGGCACTTTAGCATCAAAATTGACATTCACTTTAAATCTTGTTGAAAATTAAATATTTGTCTTACTTTTCTTATTAATTAGAATTGCTTTGAAATCCTTAAAAAAAATCACTTGATTTATATATATGAGGTTTTCATGTGTGTATTCAAACTGATTGGAGTGCAGGGTCATTGTGGGGTGTACAATTAAGCAGAGATGAGGCTTTACAATTTCAACTAATAGTAAAAAAGATCCAGATTCACCCAAGAGTGAAACAGGTGCATTGATTTTAGAGCTATCTTCTAATACAGTTTGCATTATGGTTTTTGATCCTTACAATTCTTTAATATTATGTGTAAGGCTATGGAAAAATATTTATATTGTTATGTTCAAATTGCTAATAAATTTTACCCCACATGCAAGAATAGGAGAAAGGATTTTTGTCCCCATTTAGACAGTGGCATATGACTGATTACGGGAAGGGTTTTAAGAGAGGGTTTTTTTATGGACGGGATAACGGAAGCAGCAATCAATCAAGTGTTAACTTGAAAAGGAGAAGCTCCCTTTGTTAAAGGGACACTGAACCCAAATTTTTTCTTTAGCTATTCAGATAGAGCATGCAATTTTAAGTAACTTTCTAATTTACTCCTATTATCAATTTTTCTTCATTCTCTTACTATCTTTATTTGAAAAAGAAGGCATCTAAGCTTGTTCAGACCCTGGACAGCACTTGTTTATTGGCGGGTGAATTTATCCACCAATCAGTTAAAACAAAATGGGCCGGCATCTAAACTTACATTCATTCTTGCTTTTCAAATAAAGATACCAAGAGAATGAAGAAAATTAGAAAGTTGCTTAAAATTGCATGCTCTATCTGAATCACTAAAGAAAAAAATTGGGTTCAGTGTCCCTTTAAGGCTTGTTGCAGCATTAAAAGAGGAGGCATTTTGGTCTTATCTGGAGGTTTAAATTGTATTTTTGAGATGGTACCTCCCTAATGTGTTTGAAATGGGCAAGCAAATTGGGGTTGTTCTTACGTTTACACCCTATTCTTCTGTGTTTGTATGTTATTTAGACGGAAAGGGTTAACCAACATTCTGGAATTTGTTTTGCAACTTTGTTGCAAGCAATGAGGTGGGATTTGGGTTACCTTATATAAGGTCCATCATCTTGTTCTCTCTCTCTTTTGTCTCCTGGGACTGCTGGAAAATGTATACGTTACAGTTTGTGTTACTTCTTTCAGGCTCTGTTGACGGAGGCACTGAGCTGTCAGCTGTCATTAGGGTCCTCCAAGTTGCTTTGGCAGGGGCATGGTTAATCATGCTCTTTGTAAGCCCAACGCTGTAGTGTTTGGCTCCCCCTTGGAACTGCAAGTTGTTATGTCTTGCATTATTAGGGACCATTAAAGGGACATTATACACTCATTTTTCTTTTCATAAATGTTTTGTAGATGATCTATTTATATAGCCCATAAAGTTTTAGTTTTTTTTTCAAATGTTGTTTTGCTTATTTTTAAATAACATTGCACTGATTTTCAGACTCCTAACCAAGCCCCAAAGTTTTATAAAAATATTGTCAGCTACCTACTACTCCAGCTTGCTCCTGTTTGTGTAAAGGGTCTTTTCATATGCAAAAGAAGGGGGGGGGAGGGTCTTATTTCCCACTTGCAGTGGGCTTTCCAGCTACCTTTTCAACAGCGCTAAACTGAGAGCTTCTAAGTAAGTTTTTAAACCATTTTATACTGGATTTTTATATCCGTATCTGTGCATCTTATTCTTTATAGTAGTGTCTATTACATGCAGTTATATGAAAACGAGTGTATACTATCCCTTTAAGGTTTAGAGTCTTCTTAATTTCTCCTAGCATGGTGCGAGTCGCAGTCCAATCAAAAGAGCACGTCTGTATGGGTGTGGTTGAGATAATGGGAGAAGCATGATGCTGCAGGTCAGAGCCTGGAGTGCCTCTCCCCAAGGATCTGCTGGCCAGCCAAGCCACTAATGGTCTGTCTCTAATTTTTGATGGGCAGTGGGGCTCTGCAATAAATCCACTCAGGGCCACAAACCTTAGCATGTTTGCTGTTATAGTTTTAGGGATCTCAATTGCCACCACCTTAGAATGCTAAATGCTTGACTTAATGACTGTGACCATGTTCATGGTCTTCCTTCCAAGCTCTGTGTTGTGTGTTTATTGATAAAGAACTGGAAAGCTTTCAGGGTTGAAAGCTGCATTAAAAATTATAATTATAAAGCTATGGCTCCATGCTCTGGTAGGAATATTTCATCGTTCATTGGGAACAACAAGATAATACTGTTTGCTAAATCGCCTCCATTGTTCAATCACTGCCCAATCACAAAGCATATGACACACCTAAAGCACATCAATTTACAATAGGTATAAGTCTGCAAAAAATTATAAGTTGAGAATGATTATTTTTACACTTTACACGATAGAGGCCACCATAAAAATGGCTATATTAGAATCCGATGAGTATGCTGTATAAAAGGTGTAATGCTAACATGAGATCCTTACCAGTATGTCTATAGATGAGCTTTTCCCAGATCCGAACTACATGACCATGTGATTCTCTTAGCTGAACCATTTCAGCTTGATGGGCTTCATAAGAGGAGGAGCTGATAACAATAGTATCCCCTTGTTTCCAGTCCACTGTGTCTTTTAATACTATCCTAATAAGTAAGTAATAAGAAATGTATTAAAAAATGTGGGGGGTTTTAACAAAACTTGGGAAATGGGAAGTGGGAAATAAACAACCCTAAGCAACTTAAAGGGACACTCTACGCCTTAGTCTTCTTAAAGTCTTACCTAAGATTAAGCTGCAAATAGCCTCCTGCACCTTTTCTATATCATTCAGCAGGAGCAGGAACAAGTTATTTTAAAATGAATATTGTTTCTGGCCAGTTTGAAATGGCTGCCAAGCTCAGCCCATTGATGATGTCATGATCTGGGCTGCATATGGCATCCAATCACAAAAGGCTAACTAGTTGGATTAAACAGACTGTCAATGCTATTCAGCAGAGTGCCTAGATGCAGCCCGGATTGGGATGTCATCAGTGGGTGGAGCTTGGCAGCCATTTCAAAGCGGCCAGAAACACTATTCATTTTAAAATAACTTTTTTACTGTTCTTGCTGCATGATACAGAAGAGGTGCAGGAGGATATTTGCAGCTTAATGTAAGGTAAGACTTTAAAGGGACATTAAACACTAAATAAATGCTAGATAGAATGTTGCATTCAGAGATAAGATTAGTCTGAGAATAACAGGTAGATGTATTTTTTAAAGTTTCATTAGTTGTTTAAATAGTGACAAAATAAGTGTAAAATGTTAGTGTCTATAAAACAATTGGAGCTGCCATGTTGTAACTTAGGTTACCTTCTCTGCTGTGGCCAATTAGAGACAGTTATAAATAGGTCACTAGAGTGTGCAGCCAATGGAGCTGATTTATTAAAGTGCAGACAGACATGATACGATGTATCATATCATGTCTGCCGCACATCGATAAATGCCGACAGCATACGTTGTCAGCATTTATCATTGTACAAGCAGTTCTTGTGAACTGCTTGTGCAATGCCGCCCCCTGCAGATTTGCAGCCAATCAGCCGCTAGCAAGGGTTTCAATCAGCCTGATCGTATAGGATCGGGCAGATTGATGTCCACAGCCTCAGAGCAGGCGGACAAGTTATGGAGCAGCTGTCTTTAGACCGCTGCTTCATAACAGCTCGCGCAGAAACAGTGGCATCAAGCTCCCTTCGGAGCTTGATAATTCGGCCCCATAGGCTGTGTCGAATATAGCAGTGTTCTGCACTTCCATTTATTACAGGAACTGAAAAGCTCACAATTTCAGAATGGAATTACAGGAAAAGGGGACAAGATAAATAATGAAAGTATATTGAAGAGTTTATTTTTATATATATACGATTGATCATTTTACATCACCATCTAAAAGTGTTTAATGTCCGTTTAAGATCTCTAAGGTATAAACTGTCCCTTTAAGCTGCAAGAAAAACTTGGTTAAAGGGACACTGAACCCAAATATTTCTTTTGTGATTCAGATAGAGCATGCAATTTTAAGCAACTTTCTAATTTACTCCTATTATCAATTTTTCATCGTTCTCTTACTATCTTTATTTGAAAAAGAAGGCATCTACGCTTTTTTCATGGTTCAGAACTCTGGAAAGCACTTTTTTATTGGTCGATGAATTTATCCACCAATCAGAAAGGACAACCCAGGTTGTTCACCAAAAATGGGCCGGCATCTAAACTTACATTCTTACATTTCAAATAAAGATACCAAGAGAATAAAGAAAATTTGATAATAGGAGTAAATTAGAAAGTTGCTTAAAATTTCATACTCTATCTGAATCACGAAAGAAAAAAAATTGGGTTCAGTGTCCCTTTATTTTGAAGCATAAAAAATACCTCTTAAAATTTCTTCTCTTAGTTTAAAAACACTCAAAAAGCACACGACAAACTAACTACAGATGCGTCATCCAGAGGAGATACTGCAGTAATGCAGATAATACACTTTAGGAGGGCAGTGGGGCGTTCATTTGGTACTTTTAAACTAAACAAAACCAGCATCTCTCAGAGGTACTTTTTTTTATTATTTATTTTTTTTAAATATATTTTTATTGAGGTTGTTAAAGCGTTACATAAAATATTCATCCAGTGACAATGAGAATATAACATTGGAACATATATTGTATACCCAAAAACATAACAAAGGAGTAGAGATATAACCATTCTGGGCGTGGATTCTGTGCGCCCCAGGAAGAGCATCAAAACAATAACTATGTAACACAGAGCTGTGTCTGGTTTTCATATTACAAGTATTGTAGGTAAAGAAATTTACAGAAAATATTGTAAGATATGCGTAACCAAAATAACATTAAAGGATAATGAAACCTCGTTTTTATATTATATAAATAATAAGTATGGTCTCCACATTGCCATTCATGTAGTTATTTAATCTAAAAGAAATACAATTTTGGACAAGTGAGGGTTAGTTTTTGTTTGGCCACTTTTGGACCAAGTTAGTGGGGAGGGGAAAAGGAAGTGCAGCGGGCGAGAGCCGCTCTAAGTGGAGTGGGGGTGGGGGGCGGAGCCCTAAAGGATACCAAAATAGTAAGATGCAAGGAGTAAGCAGAGATCTTATTATATAATCAGAGGGGTATACTTCAAAGGAACAGTCTGTTGTATATTTAATTAATAGGGAGTGGCATAGCTTGCTCCGTGTCTAATAATGAACGGAATGAGGAATATCTATTACATATGCTATTTCTAGAGAGCCCTGTACAGAACGGTGTTCTAGGATCTATTTAGATATGAAGTGTAATGCTCCATATGGTGTGTAGCGGCTGAATTATTTCACTGTTAAGTCTATCAAACATGAGTTAGATGATAAAACTCTGAGGACGCGGCCACTGACCCTCTAGTATATCATTATATATGTTAGGCATGTGAATTGTAAAAGAATTAGCTACAACACCGGGGTAAGTCTAGAGTGTATATACATGAGGCTTTAGTACTCAATTACTAAGCCCACTCGTCTGTGTTGAGTATTATGTTGGACCTAAAGCTAAGAGCAAAACATACCTCACATGAAAAGACTATGGCAGTATAATAATGTTAAGCACACTGCCACCGCTCTGTATAGCATATGTAGGCTTCAATAATAAGACAAAGCTATAAAGGTTATTAAACCTAAGCTAGTTAGCTATATGAAAATTCCTCAGTTGGAGGTAACAGAGCTTAAACAGGTTACATAAGGCCATGTAATCTATATATAATTCACTTCAGATTTACCAAGGTCCAGCATTAAGAGGCTATGATGCAACTATAAACTAACTGACATGCAATATCAGAAGAGCCGTGTTAAAACTTACTATGATAACATCAGTTCAGTATATATAATATTGTTTGCCCTGAGTAGTATGTAGACATACTTAGTAGTGTCATATGGTGGCTGTCTAGCTGAGGAACCAATTCATTGATCTGAGAGATGTGGCTTTATGTGTGGAGACAGTCAGAGATCTGTTACACTTTAATTTAATGGACCCCTCACCTTGCATACCTACTGACCCGAGATGCATAAGATGTGAAAGGGGGGAAATGTTTAGAGGAACTAACTGTAGGGGAGTACGGGTAAAATACTATATCTCCTTAGCTTATAGTATGACTGGTTGATGCTTGCTTATTCATACACAGTGACGTGCAGTGAGGTCAGAGGCTGGTGAGGCACTAGATATGATACGCCGGAGAAACACATATAAAGAGGGTCGCAAGTACCTCCAACAGGGCAGGTTTAAATGATAGCTGAACCAGTGCACAGGTGAAATAATCAGCTGATGGGTGAGAGCAAGTTAGTAACCACTGAGTTACTGATCAGCTGATTACTTCACCTGTGCATTGATTCAGCTATAATGAAAACGTGGCCTGTTGGAGGTACTTGAGGACCATGGTTGAGAAACACTGCACTAAAGCACTAGCTCATCGGAAATGTATTGATTACCTGGAGAATAAAGCACACATACTCTGCTCACTGACACCCACACACACTCTGCTCACATACACACTCACACAATTTTGTGGTACAGTGCCAGTTACTAAGCAATTAGAATGATACACAATCTCTTCTCTACTCACTACTTGTAAAAATAGAAATAATTTACCATACAAATTTTACACAAAGGACAAATTATCAATGCTGCCAAAACAGCTGCTGCAATATGGTGCTCAAGAAACACACATGCACACTTAGGTATGCTCTTCAACAAAGGACACCAAAGGATACTAAAAGAATGAAGTACATAATAATAAAAGTAAAATAGAATGTTTTTTTATTTTTTGTGTGTGCAATTTCGGTCTGAATGATGGAAATTTAATTATGACTTTCATGTTCCTTTCAAAAACTAATTTGATTTGCTGACATGGGGCCAGTAACAGTTAATGCTAATTTTCAAAATATAAATAACTGGAAAAGTCTACTAAAATAGCATGCTCTACCTCATTCATGAAAGTTTAATTATAAATGTCTCCCTTTGACTATGTGTTTAACCAGTTACTTTACAGTGGCATTATTTCTAAAAACATTTAACTGCAATAATTACATATATTTATTAAATTACTCATTATCTCCTTTTATTAATATAAACGTGTATAAAAGCAGCACAATGCAACAGCTTTCATTTAATTTGTGAATTACAAGTTAACAGCAGTCTTTAAATAAATGGAGAGACAGAGAAAAATAAAAATAGATACTGCATCCTCTGACTGATCAGACATAACATATATGGAGTTTGTACCTAATTAAATCAAATAACCATGAAAAAGGGAGGCTTAGCAATATTCAATGTCAAAAACTTTAGTTTAAATAATGTGGATACTGCACACTTAACTTCAAACTCTGGGTTTTAAATTATGGATTTAAATTTGAATTGACCCTTTGACTTCCTGTCAGTATTGGGTTATGCTCACTTACGGTCCCCCCTGTTAATGAGCTGCATCTGAACACAATTTGTGAATCACAAGAGATTTAGAATACTACTTTACTCTTCTGCTTGGGTTATGCTCACTTACTGTCCCCCTGTTAATGAGCTGCATCTGAACACAATTTGTGAATCACAAGAGATGTAGAATACTACTTTACTCTTCTGCTTGGTGTAATCTGTTCTTAGGTTACCTCAGCTTCCAGTTGTGTCACATGACCCTGCTCACTGCAGCCTCCTTCTGATTAATCTATATATCCTTCAATTGCTAGGAGGCATCAAGAGGGGTGCCTCCTATTGGTCCCAATTTTTGCTGCTAATATATTGACAGAACACAGGTGGCGTTGCAGCTCAGCTTTTCCTTTGACCCATGTACTGCAATGGAGAGAAGCGTTCCTGTACCTGCCTCTCCATAGCATTACATGGGGGGGGGAATTTGGACTTTTTTTTTGTTTTAATTAAAATTTAATTAAGCTTTGGCCACATATGGCAGGGCAGGTGCTGCCTCCCCTGCCTCCTATGAGTGCACGTCCCTGTTCATACATGAAAAAAAGTGTTCAAAAGAACATTCAAGTGTCTAGGTCGATATTGCATTAGTGGTAACACTGAAAGAAGTCGGGATATGCATGAGTCTACCTTTAAACAGGTTAAACTGGTAAACATTTAACAAATTATCTCAGGTATTTATAGGTGTTAACCCCGGTATTTAACAGAAAGAGAAAAAATATTTCTCGCCTAGCTAGTACGTGACTCAAAACTTGTAGCTTAAATAAATAATTACAAAACTGGCATATTAATCTAGGACGCCCCTAACATAGCTATGACAACATGTCCCTCATTGTAAAAAAAGGTCGCAAAAACCCATTATTGTACCAGCATCGGAACAGAGAGACCTTTGTATTAAACTACATTGGGCTATAAAAGAGTATAGTATGGCCTGGGTGGATTAATTATATAAAAAAGCATTACTAGTTAGCTATATATGATTAACTGGCTAATAGCGCAACTATGATTCCAGCTTAAATGGGTATAGTTACAGACAGGGATGCAACCAAGTGCCCTGGAACCCATAGTTAACATAGGCAACTTGATTAAGAGAAGGAACATACAATAGTGGAGGGTGTTAATGATCCTGTAGCATGGTTGTACCCCCCAGTAAACATGCAATAGGTATCAATGCATAGGAGTTATCAAACAGCAAGAATAATAAGCAATAACATTGCTCAGTTTCAGAGAGCGTTATACATGTGGGTCAAGCGCTTATAACAGTGATGGGTGAACATACATTAATGGTGTAGATGCCTTAAACTTGTCCGTGAAGAAGTAGTATGAAAGAGGGATTAGGATAAGACTGAATCAGCTCCACATTAGCCCAGACTTATACCCTGCGTGGATGAAGACCTCTGTTCTAGCCCACGCCTAAACGGATCCATCTTGTGAGCTGTGTGACAGTCGGGAGGTTCATCGCATAGTCTATTCCAAATCCAAGTTGAAGCGGCATGCGGGCAGATATATAGTCCAGAATGCGCGGTGGAATAATGCATCCAGGTGCCTGCATCACAATTGTGCAAGCAGGGTGTAGTAATAGGAGAATGTCAGGCATCCATTTCAAACTCTGTGGAAATGGCAGAAGTGTATGTTCTGGATCTCCCTCACACCAATCAATCAGCCCACCACTATCAGGAACCAAACGATGTGCCTTCACTACCATGAGGGAAGGTTTGGGCTTATGTAGCTGACGGAACTCTGCGCTCCGTGGGGTCTGTTCCAGTAAAGCTGCGATGCTCCTTGTAGATATTGTGTGGTCAATAAAAAGCTGGTTATAGTGGTCTTGTGATGGGACATCAAAGTTGTTACCA
>NC_069502.1:96377509-96405009 GCF_027579735.1 Bombina bombina | reverse complement strand
TACACACATATATACATATATATATATATATATATATATATATATATATATATATATATATATATATATATATATATATATATATATATATATATACACACACATATATATATTTCAGTTTTGGTTGGATTCACAGTATTGGTCCCAACAGCAAGTACTTAAAAAATACAAAAACACATTTTAGGAACTTTTTTTAAGTAAAATGTGTTCACTGATGTGGGCTTTTAACAGTAAAATCAATTTTGGATTCTGATCACTGGAAAAACACACTTCCCATATTGTCTGAAACTGAAGCATTGTTATCAGGAGCAGATGTTGGAAATATTGGATTTAATCCCATAATAGGAAGGCAAAACATTTTAAGAGTTAAGTTAAAGTGTTTATTTAAAGGGACATTTAAGTCATTTTTTTGCATATATGCATATTATTTATTGGTATTAAGCACTTAATTGCAAATATATCTACATACAAAATGACATTTAAAAGGACTTAAAGGGACATAAAAGGGTTAGAGCATTTTATTATCATGCTATTGCTTGCAAATAACCATGTTTTAGCTCCTTCTGTGAGATTAAACACATAGGTCTAGATTTCAAGGGGAGCATAAAAGTATTGGCTCTATAGTGCACTAACACTGCTCAAGCTAAATCAATAGCAATTCTATGTTTGTGCTCATAATACAAGTCCAAAGGTATTTTTTATTGTTCAAGCGATATTCTACGGGGTGCTTTTTTCTTTAATGTTTTAAAAGCACTTAAAGAGGCGGAAAAGTGCAAAAAGAAAGTGCTCTAATTGTATTATTGCCTGTTCCTTTCAGGTAACTATTTGTTTAAGATACATTTATTTGTACAAATCAAATTTAGATATTTTTTTTAGATATTAATTATTTTATTTGTTTGAAACTAATGTTATTTTTTTGTATTTCAAAGTTAAATTCAGTCTAACAAAAATGACAATCAGTGAAAAGTTGTGATTTAATATTAGTATGTTGATTCTATTAATGTGAGAATCAGCATTTTAATGTTAATGTCATTATTTTAAACGTCTTCAATTTCTTAAATTGAATATAATATTCAAGAAACCTAAATTAACATTCAGTCCAAAGTAACATTTGCTGATAGAAATATGTCATTTGCAGAAATTTCCTATCCCAGTCAGATTTGGCTGCATGTGCACAGCTATCATCATTACTCATGATAAGCTGTACCTTCCTGCAAATGTAATGCATTGGTGCAGCTTTTTTAGCCATAGGGCTCAAGCTGAGGTTGCAGCTTCAGATCCTTGCAGTAGTGTCTTAAAGGGACAGTCTAGGCCAAAATAAACTTCCATGATTCAGATAGGGCATTTCATTTTGCTTTGTTCTCTTGGTATTCTTAGTTGAAAGCTTAACCTAGGAGGTTCATATGCTAATTTCTTAGACCTTGAAGGCCACCTCTTTTCAGAATGTATTTTAACAGATTTTCACCACTAGAGGGTGTTAGTTCATGTGTTTCATATAGATAACACTGTGCTTGTGCACGTGAAGTTATCTGGGAGCAGGCACTGATTGGCTAAACTGCAAGTCTGTCAAAAGAAATGAAATATAGGGGCAGTTTGCAGAGGCTTAGATACAAGATAATCACAGAGGTTAAAAGTATATTAATATAACTGTGTTGGTTATGCAAAACTGGGGAATGGGTAAGAAAAGGGATTATCTATCTTTGAAAAAAAATACAAATTCTGGTGTAGACTGTCCCTTTAAGAACTGAACCTCTTAACCTCTCCGCAGCCTCCAAGTGACGGAGTTAAAATATCCTGGACTTTTTTGTCCAGAATCACGGCCAAGCCGGCCTGCCCCTCAGCTGGGAGCACAGCCGCACAACCAATAGTTTATGCAATGGTAACTGTGGAGACGAATACTGCTCACCTGCCCTAAACGCTGGTGGACAGGTTGATGTCTGGGTATCTTGTACTCCGTGGGTTAAATGAGAGGTTGCACAAAAGATAATGCACTATTGATTGCACTCCACTTGTAATCTAGCCCTACTGTAATGCCCATGTGTGCATTTAAATAAAAAATAAAAAAGCAAAAAATATAATTCCGTTAGGAAAAATGCTTCAAGTAAACATTGTCTTAGAGCGGCATATGTAGATATGCTGTAAATGCCTCGTGCATCAGCATTCAAATACCACACCTTCTCAGAGAGCCAGTAGTGGCTTGTATGGCACAAATTAGGTCTTCATTGATGCAATTACACTCCATGACCAGCTCTCTGAGCAGGCATGGTTTTTAAATCCTGATGCTGAAGTCATACATAGCATATGTGGGTATGCCTCTGAAACAGTAATAACCTTTACTAGAAGCATTTTTGCTAATGTAACCGTATTGCAAATATGTTTCTATTTAAAAATTGAAATGCATTCATGCACCTTTCTATTACGACTTTTCTATACTTCTAACTAGAACTCCATATACTGGCATGTAAAAAAAAATTGTCTCTGATTAATAACTAAAAGAAAAAGCACTGAACAGATATAAACCCTGCCCCAAAAAAATATTTCATAATTGAGATACAGCATACAATATTAAACAACTTTCCAAATGACTTCTATTATCTACAGGGAGTGCAGAATTATTAGGCAAGTTGTATTTTTGAAGAATAATTTTATTATTGAACAACAACCATGTTCTCAATGAACCCAAAAAACTCATTAATATCAAAGCTGAATAGTTTTGGAAGTAGTTTTTAGTTTGTTTTTAGTTATAGCTATTTTAGGGGGATATCTGCGTGTGCAGGTGACTATTACTGTGCATAATTATTAGGCAACTTAACAAAAAACAAATATATACCCATTTCAATTATTTATTTTTACCAGTGAAACCAATATAACATCTCAACATTCACAAATATACATTACTGACATTCAAAAACAAAACAAAAACAAATCAGTGACCGATATAGCCACCTTTCTTTGCAAGGACACTCAAAAGCCTGCCATCCATGGATTCTGTCAGTGTTTTGATCTGTTCACCATCAACATTGCGTGCAGCAGCAACCACAGCCTCCCAGACACTGTTCAGAGAGGTGTACTGTTTTCCCTCCTTGTAAATCTCACATTTGATGATGGACCACAGGTTCTCAATGGGGTTCAGATCAGGTGAACAAGGAGGCCATGTCATTAGATTTTCTTCTTTTATACCCTTTCTTGCCAGCCACGCTGTGGAGTACTTGGACGCGTGTGATGGAGCACTGTCCTGCATGAAAATCATGTTTTTCTTGAAGGATGCAGACTGCTTCCTGTACCACTGCTTGAAGAAGGTGTCTTCCAGAAACTGGCAGTAGGACTGGGAGTTGAGCTTGACTCCATCCTCAACCCGAAAAGGCCCCACAAGCTCATCTTTGATGATACCAGCCCAAACCAGTACTCCACCTCCACCTTGCTGGCATCTGAGTCGGACTGGAGCTCTCTGCCCTTTACCAATCCAGCCACGGGCCCATCCATCTGACCCATCAAGACTCACTCTCATTTCATCAGTCCATAAAACCTTAGAAAAATCAGTCTTGAGATATTTCTTGGCCCAGTCTTGACGTTTCAGCTTGTGTGTTTTGTTCAGTGGTGGTCGTCTTTCAGCCTTTCTTACCTTGGCCATGTCTCTGAGTATTGCACACCTTGTGCTTTTGGGCACTCCAGTGATGTTGCAGCTCTGACATATGGCCAAACTGGTGGCAAGTGGCATCTTGGCAGCTGCACGCTTGACTTTTCTCAGTTCATGGGCAGTTATTTTGCGCCTTGGTTTTTCCACACGCTTCTTGCGACCCTGTTGACTATTTTGAATGAAACGCTTGATTGTTCGATGATCCTGCTTCAGAAGCTTTGCAATTTTAAGAGTGCTGCATCCCTCTGCAAGATATCTCACTATTTGTGACTTTTCTGAGCCTGTCAAGTCCTTCTTTTGACCCATTTTGCCAAAGGAAAGGAAGTTGCCTAATAATTATGCACACCTGATATAGGGTGTTGATGTCATTAGACCACACCCCTTCTCATTACAGAGATGCACATCACCTAATATGCTTAATTGGTAGTAGGCTTTCGAGCCTATACAGCTTGGAGTAAGACAACATGCATAAAGAGGATGATGTGGTCAAAATACTCATTTGCCTAATAATTCTGCACTCCCTGTAATTTGCTATGTTCTTTTGATATCCTTTGTTGTAACGGATACCTAGGTAGGCTCAAGAGCCGGGAGCAAACTGCTGATTGATGGCTGCATATATATGCCTCTTGTCATTAGTTTACTAATGTGTTTATTTAGCTCCGGTAGTGCATTCCTGCAGTTTTAATAAAGGATACTAAGAGAATGAAGCATATTTGATAATTGAAGTAAATTGGAAAATTGTTTAAAATCGTATTCACTATCTAAATGATGAAAGATAATTTGGATTTCATGTTCTTTTTAAAAAAAATAAAAATAAATAAGTTTATGGTGACAAGGCATTTGAAACATGGCATTTAATACAGAATGCCCAATCACATTTTAGCTATAGTTGCATTACCAAACAGCCACCGTTAATTTATTACACATGTGGCTTTAATTCCAGATTTATTACATGGATATTATTACAACTGGTTCACAATAGACCAATTTACTTTGTCTTTTTGCATTTTTGACTTTACATTACAAAATAAACACTTATAATTTATTAGACTTGCAGCTGTGGGAATAAAATAAAACCAGTAAAATGCAAAACAAATACAAAAGCAGATATTTATTATACATCACTTCATGACAATGAAAAGTTACTTTACAGGGTAAAAATGAAAGCATAAAAAATGGGTGTATTTAAATAAATTATCCCTAATACTGAAAACTTGTCAAAATGATATTAATAATTTTGCTTGGACAGAGAGAAAAGTATTGTAATTTACATAGAGAATAAAAAATGATTATCTAATTATTGTTTCATACATTACACGAGAAGACAGAAAACAGATCATATATCTG
Source organism: Bombina bombina (assembly GCF_027579735.1). NCBI lineage: Eukaryota > Metazoa > Chordata > Amphibia > Anura > Bombinatoridae > Bombina > Bombina bombina. The sequence goes on along the minus strand of NC_069502.1, from coordinate 96,400,025 downwards.
GTATGTTTTATAATTCACTCAACTAATAACTTGGTGTTAGTTTATCCAGCTCTGACAGTAAAAAATATTATGACTTCCTTAATCTGAGCGATGTTAGTTTACAGTCTTATTAACATGACTATGCTCCAAACAGATATTGCAGCAGACAGAGAAGTAGGACAGTGTTTGGCCTGGGGGAATTTATTTAAAGTCCACCATAAGACTTCAGAATTCCTTTGGTTAGGGATTAAATCAATTATAAAACAGATGTGGAAAAATATATTGAAAATGGGTTTAGGAGGGGAATAAAAACCACTCAATGATGTTTAATATATGTGTTTAGTCTTGCAAACTAAATTAATAATTTTGCTGTATTATACTGATGTGAGATTCTAAAAATAAAAGAAGCAAATGTGATATATGTGAATGATCGTATAAACATGAAAATAAGGATATACAAGATACAAGGCTACATTTTGTGTCTGTCTTTCAGTTTTAGAGGGTTAAATAACTTTTAAACTAAACTTTGATGCTAATCTTTTGCAATGTGAAAATGTTATATGGAAAAAAAGGAATTTGAAGGTAAAAATTAAACTTTCATAATTCAAATAAAACCATGCAATCTTAAAGGGATATTCCAGCCAAAATAAAAAGACGCACATATGTATTTCAGCTTCGAATAGAAGCATTTTTTGTAAAGTACTTGTATTAGCAAAAATGCTTCTAATAAAAGCTATAACTGTTTAAAAAATGTATTTATGTACTGCACTTGCTCAAAGAGCCTATGGTACTCGTACTATGGGATAATGATTCAATTTGTTATTTGCTGATATAATACAAGCCCCGCTGGTGCTCTAAGCAGCTGCAGTATTTAAAGTGCTGGTTCACTGATAATATCTAGCTATGCTTCACATGCACGTTCACTAAAACAGTTATAACTTTTACAAGAAGCCCTTTTGACAATACCTGTACATGTATATTGCAAATATGATTCTATTCCAAGATGTAATTCATATATGTGTGTTTACATTTTCACCGGAATGTCCCTTTAAAGGGATAGGAAAGTCAAAATTAATCTTGCATGATTTGGACAGAGCATGTTATTTTAAGACACTTTTAAATTCACTTCTATTTTCAAATGTGCTTTGTTCTCTTGGTATCCCTTGTAGAAAATGAATACACACACATCCTACACTAGTGGGAGCTGCAGCTGATTGGTCCCTGCACACATTTGTCGCTTGTGATTGGATAACTAGATGTGTTCAGCTAGCTGCCAGTAGTGCAATGCAGTTCCTTCAGCAAAGGATAAAAAGAAATAAAGCAAATTTGATAATAGAAGTACATTTGAAAGTTGTTTAAAACTGTGTGTTCTCTCCAAATAATGGGGAAAAAAATCCTATCACTTTAAGAGATTTTACAATTTCAATTCCAATTTCAAACTTTTTTTAATTCTTTTGGTTTCATTTGTTGAAAATCAAACCTAGATAGCTAGGAACACCAATGAACTACTGGGAGCTAGCTAATGATTGGTTCCTATGCATATATGCCTCATGACATTGGTATCCAGATGTGTTCAGCTAGCTCCCAGTAGTGCAGTTCTTTTCTAGAACTGACTTTAACTGTGTGTTTAACCGCTTGCAGAACTGTGAGTCATACTTTTTCTCATTAGCCAGATAATGTGCACTAGCTTTCCTGTATAAATATGTTGGAGGGATTTCTGTATGGAAACACGGTGGCAGCCATCTTTGAGACCCTGCCGCCATATTTGTAAAGTCAAAACAATACACTTCCCTGCACTGTCTATGAGCAATGTTTGGTGGGCCCTGTTTGTAGCCCAAGCCCCATCAAGATGATTGGTTTGGGCCCAGACTTAATTGGGACCTTTAAGACCCCTATAGTTAAACCCCTGTTTTAATACGCAATCATGAATATTATATCCACTACTAATGTTGCATTTAATATTTATTATGATATGTAACTATACAGCTACTTAACAAGTACACTGATGAAGTGTTTAAGATGTCTTAGTTACTCTATCATTGTTATAATCCACAGCAAGTATCACCCTCTCTAATTCCTGGCCCAATATGCCCAACCTACTCTGAGTGCTTCAAAGGGACAATAAACACCTTGTTACCTTGCAATAGAATTAGCAAAAGATTGTATTTATAGATCCAAGAATTTTTTTTATTTTTTTGTATAGTTAAATTATACAAAAGGGACAAAATAAATAACAAAGTACATTGCAAAGTTGTTTTAGTACACATAACCAAATATTTTATATTACAGATTACAAGATAGATTACAAGAGGCGCACTAATGTTAGTACTTGCGATATAAAAATATCACGCCCGTGGTAACTTGCACTCTTAAAACAAGCTAAAAGTAAACACGACCTTACGTAAGGGTTAAGGAAAAAATTTAAGTTGCACCAAACACAACATAAATACATAAAAAAATACATGTACACTCATATATGCACTATATTTACACACTATCTAACACAAATTATACATATAAATATTAATGAAAAAAATGTAATAAGGGTTCAAAAGTATATGGTATATGATATATGGTTACAAAGGGCTATAATATACATATACATGTCTAAATATGTGTATATATATATATATATATATATATATATACATATATATATATATATATATATATTAATATGTATACTTGTGTATTTATGTATTCATATGTGTATATATGTATATACATACAGTACATATATAAACACATATATACAGATTTATACCGATTTATTGTGCAAATCAAAGCATGTGTCTAAATATAAATACGTTTTAATTGCAGCTTTGACATTTGGCCATCCATATTCCCTGTCGCGAATGCGCAGTAGCGGATGGGGAACGCTGCGGCTCTGCTCGCATTTTGGCAGATTTGTTCACTGGGTAAGAGAGTTTATAAGGTGGTATGTACTGTAGATTGTGTGTTTACACTGTATCTGAGGATGGGGCAACCCCAAAAACGTTAATACAATAAATGTATTATTGTATTATTTATGCAAATCCGGATGTGTGCTTTTCCTATTTTGCACTATATGAAATTCATTTGTAAAGCACCACGGTGGATGTTTGTATAAAGAGTGCTGGGCTCACTTGCAACTTGTGTGTATATATATATATATATATATATATATATATATATATACAGTACATACTGGGGTTGAAAAACCCAGTGGTCCCTAACGACCTTGAAATTTCTTGGGACGACTTAGAAAAATGGTCTGCTATTTTCAACATGTATCTGTCATATTAACTTTAATTTTTTATAAAGGTTTCTATTTTCTTAAAATATACAAATGCTTAACATGTTAAAACAATCCACATCATGTAGAAAGTGCCTTAAAAACAGAAGATTCCTATATTTGTTTGCAGGCTAAGCCATGTTGACTTGTTTTTATATATACTGGCAACAAAAATGATGTGCCAGAAAAACATATATAATTTAAGTTTTCTTTCATGTAATTAGCAAGAGTCCATGAGCTAGTGACGTATGGGATATACATTCCTACCAGGAGGGGCAAAGTTTCCCAAACCTCAAAATGCCTATAAATACACCCCTCACCACACCCACAATTCAGTTTTACAAACTTTGCCTCCTATGGAGGTGGTGAAGTAAGTTTGTGCTAAGATTTCTATGTTGATATGCGCTTCTCACCAGTTTGAAGCCTGATTCCTTCAAGAGTACAGTGAATGTCAGAGGGATGTGAAGGGAGCATCGCCTATTGAATGCAATGGTTTTCCTCCCGGGGATCTATTTCATAGGTTCTCTCTTATCGGTCGTAGAGATTCATCTCCTACCTCCCTTTTCAGATCGACGATATACTCTCATATTCCATTACCTCTGCTGATAAACGTTTCAGTACTGGTTTGGCTATCTGCTATATGTGGATGGGTGTCTTTGGTAAGTATGTTTTTATTACTTAAGACAATCTCAGCTATGGTTTGGTACTTTATGTATTTATATAAAGTTCTAAATATACTGTATGTATTGTACTTATATTTGCCATGATTCAGGTTTTCAGTATATTTCCTTTTGCAGACTGTCAGTTTCATATCTGGGAAATATATTTTTTTAGGAAAATGTATTTCTTACCTGGGGGTTAGTCTCTTTTTTCAAATTGACTGTCTTTTAAATTTGCGGGCAGAAATAGGCTCGCGAGGGCGCAAATTGCCAAAGTTTATTGCGTCATTCTTGGCGCAAGATTTTCTTGGCGCGAAGTTACGTTCGTTGACGCAAATTCGTCATTTCCGAGACTTTCACAAGGTTGCGTCATCTGTGACGCAAGTGTGTCATTTCCGGACGTTATTGGCGCCAAAAAATATTTTTCTGTTTGTGTGTGTCATACTTGGCGCCAAATATTTTCATTATTTAAGACCCTATTCCTATATGCCTCTTGCCTTTTTCTCTATCAGAGGGCTATACTGTTTGCATTTTTTACCATTCCTGAAACTGCCATATAAGGAAATTGATAATTTTGCTTTATATGTTGTGTTACGGTTACCCTTAGTCTCGCTGAGAGATGGACCGCTTAGTAGCCTGGATCCCTATTGCTAAAGAGGGGAGAAGCTGCTTTCCATAGTATTCTATATGAGTCTCGCAAATATAGAATAATCTCCCTTAGCTGCAGTACAGCTAGGATACCCTTCTGCCCACAAAAACGAGTCAACGCTGCGATTGAGGGTCAAACAAGAACTCAGGACTGGGATGCCCAGCCTGCTTTTTATTAAGGTTACATGCACACAGGGCACTCCCAGGGGGGGGGGGGAAAGCATAAAATCCCCCATCACACAGTTAGATAGAGAGCAATGTCCTTTGACAGGCCACAATAGGATTACAGTACTTAAGATAACACGTTTACAAGTTCATCTTATCAATTAGCAGTCTGGCTCCAGAGGTGATTAGACAATAGTTTCTAAAAGCTGAAAAAAAGTTAACTCTTTATGAAATTATACTTGTTACGGTTTTCTTGGAGCCCTTCTTAGGCGCTGGCTTGGCTGGTTCAGGCATTGCTGCTGGGAAATAAGCTCTTCACAACAAAATAACTAATGCTTCTGTAACAGTGCTCCCTTTCTGTGGAACACTCTGGCAGACACGGTCTGACCCCTTTTCGGGGCAGACTAAGGCTGTCCAGACCGCTGGTTATGCGGGGCTGAGGTCGGTTTGTCTGGACAACCCGTCGGCGTTGCCATTCTGTTTCCCAGGTCTGTAAGTAATGGTGAAATTGAAGGGTTGCAACGATAAGCTCCAACGTAATAGCCTGCCGTTATCTCCAGAGACCCGGTTCAGCCACACCAACGGGTTATGGTCGGTGACCAGGGTGAACTCCTGACCATATAAATAGGGAGTCAATTTCTTTAATGCCCACACCAAAGCCAAACACTCCTTTTCGACCGCTGCATAGCTGACTTCGCGGGGCAGGAGCTTCCGGCTGATGTAGGCAACTGGATGCTCCCCTCCATCTTCGCCTACTTGGCTGAGGACGGCTCCCAGCCCGAACATGGAAGCATCTGTATGGACGATAAAACGTTTGTTAAGGGCTGGGGCCGCCAAGACAGGAGCGTTAATTAGAGCATTTTTGAGAGCCTGGAAAGCCGTTTCACAGTGGGGAGACCACAGGACCTGTCGAGGTAAGTTCTTCTTGGTCAAGTCAGTCAGGGGTTTGGCAAGTGTGCTGTAGTCTGGTACGAACCGTCTATAGTACCCTGCCGTGCCCAGGAAGGCTAGGACCTGAGTCTTAGTGATGGGGGTGGGCCAATTGGCGACAGCTTCTATCTTGGCCGGCTCTGGTCGCTGCTTTCCACACCCCACCCGGTGACCCAGGTACTGTACCTCGGCCATCCCAAAGTGGCATTTTTCTGGCTTCAGAGTCAGGCCAGCAGCCCGGATCTGATCCAGAACCATTCCTACATGAGCTAAGTGGTCCTCCCAGGACTCACTGTGGATCGCTATGTCGTCCAGGTAGGCGCAAGCAAAACTCTGGAAGCCATCCAGGAGCCTATCCACCAAGCGCTGGAATGTAGCTGGGGCATTCTTCATCCCAAACGGCATTACCCTAAACTGATATAAGCCGAATGGGGTGACGAATGCCGACTTGGGGATAGCCTCCGGGGCCAGGGGAATCTGCCAGTAACCTTTGCAGAGGTCAATAGTGGTCAGGTAATTTCCCCTGGCTATACGATCGAGTAGCTCGTCTACCCTGGGCATAGGGTAAGCGTCCGTCACGGTTTTTTCATTGAGCCTCCGATAGTCTACGCAGAACCGGGTGGTCCCATCTTTCTTGGGCACCAAGACAACTGGGGAGGCCCAGGGACTATCGGAGGGCTCAATTACCCTGAGCTGGAGCATCTCATCGATCTCCTTCTTCATTCCTGTCCTAACTGCTTCAGGGATTCGGTACGGAGCCTGGCGCAAGGGAGCTTGTCCCGGAGTATCTACCTGGTGGGTGGTTAAAGTAGTGTACCCTGGCTTCGGGGAGAAGGTGAGGTGTTTGGACTGGAGGAGTTGGCTGAGCTGCTCCCTTTCAGTGGGGCTAAGTTGGTCTCCTATCTGAACCTGAGCCACTATACCTGTGGGGAGACTCTTTTCTAATAGGTCTGGAATGGGTAGACTGTCGGGGTCTTCCTGAGGGGAACAACATACGGCCGTCACGTTCTCTGGTCGCTCAAAATATTCCTTGAGCATGTTTACATGGAATGTCTTTCTAAGATTGTTGTCATGGCAGCTAGCTATCACATAAGTGGTGTCTCCCCTTTTCTCTACGATCTGGTAGGGACCCTGCCAGGACGCCTGCAATTTGTCTGTCTTCACCGGCTTAAGTACTAACACCTTTTGTCCTATGGTGAAGATTCTCTTTCGGGCCCCCCGATCGTACCATACTTTCTGTCTTCTCTGGGCCAACTGGAGATTAGCCCGCACGGATTTGGCTAATTGCTCCATTCGGTCCCTGAGTTCCAGCACGTATGGCACAATGGGGACACCGTCAGCCTCCATCTTTCCCTCCCAGTGCTCCCGGATCAGGTTTAGGGGTCCCCGTACCTTTCTTCCGTAGAGCAACTCGAAGGGAGAGAACCCTGTCGTTTGTGGCACCTCCCGATAAGCAAATAGGAGGTGCGGCAGGAAGCGTTCCCAGTCTCGGCATTCCTGAGAGAACGTCTTGAGCATTTGCTTGAGGGTCCCATTGAACCTCTCACACAGCCCGTTCGTCTGGGGGTGGTATGGGGAGCTCAGGAGGGACTTAATTTTGCAAACCTGCCAGAGTTGTTGGGTCAATTCAGCCGTAAATTGGGTGCCTCGGTCGGATAGGATTTCTTTTGGAAATCCTACCCGGGAGAACACCTGTACTAGTGCATTCGCTACCGTATCCGCTTGTATGTTGGATAGGGCGACAGCCTCTGGGTACCTGGTAGCGTAGTCCACTACGGTAAGAATGTAGTGCTTACCGGAGGGACTAGGGGTAGCCAGTGGTCCCACTAGGTCAATAGCAACCCGGCTGAAGGGTTCCTCTACAATGGGCATATTTACTAGATGGGCTTTAGGGTGATCACCTCGCCTTCCTACTCGTTGACACACATCGCAGGTGTTACAGTAAGTTCTAACGTCAGCGTGCACCCCTGGCCAAAAGAACGTGTGAGTAATGCGGTGTAGGGTACGGGTTACAGCTAGGTGGCCTGCTAAGGGGATGTCGTGGCCTATCTTGAGGATTTCTTGACGGTATTTGTGGGGCACTACCAGCTGTCGCCTACGCTGTCCCCTTTTCTCTGTCCAGCGGTATATTTTCCCTTTTTCCCATAAGAATGTTTCGTTATCTGCCCCGCCCCCTCCGGTCTCTGCTCGTTCCCGGTACTTTTGTAAAGTCGGGTCAGTCTTAGACTCTGTCTCGAAAGCATCTGGGGTGTCCCAGGGTATGGGGCCTAACATGTCAGGCAAGGTCGGGGTAGGTCTTACCTGTGTCTCCCGCACTGGTGAGAGCTCTCGCTCCATCCGGGCTTGGGTCCGTGTAGTCACTGGGTCCGCCTCGTTGTTGCATACTGGAGCATAGGCAGAAGTCATGGGGCCCGAAATCGTTGCCCAGTAGTACTTCGGCAGGTAAATTATCCATTATGCCCACGTTCACAGCCCCCTTTCCCGCTCCCCAATCAAGATGCACTTGAGCTGTTGGAATTTTGTACACATCCCCCCCCCGCCACTCTAACGGCCACAGTCTGTCCGGATCGCTTGTGCTCTGGCACCAAATGACTCTGTACCAGCGTGATAGTAGCCCCTGTGTCTCTCAATCCCTCTGTAGATCGCCCCTCGAGCCATACCTTCTGCCGATGGTGCTGGCGGTTATCTGAGGCAGCATATACAGGGTCCACCTCGTGAAGCGGCCCCACATATCCCTCCATAGGGGCCTCTTGGTTAACACAGAGGGCCTGGGCCGGACGATAGGACCCAGAGGGGTAATTGTAATTCCTGGGTGTCTGGTGCGTATTAAGGGGGCAGCTAGCCATGAAATGCCCTGGTTGCTTGCATCGGTGGCAAGTCGGTCTGGGACGCTCAGAGCTGTTATTGTGTGGTCCTGAGTGTCGGACGGGCCCTGTGGGCACCGGGGCTCGGAATTCAGCACGAGGGGGTGCACGGTAAACCTCTCTGGGTTCGACCCGTGCTGGAGCTCGGTAGTTCATGGGTTCGTGAAGACGGGAGTCATAATGTTCATCGGCCAATTTGGCTGCTTCTTCTAAGGTAGAAGGCCGCCTGTCTCGCAGCCATTCCTTCTCTTGCTGTTCCATGCCATTATAAAAATGTTCTAAGAGAAACAATTGTAAAATTTCCTCACCAGTCACCGCTTTACTTCCGCTCAGCCAGTGATTTGCCGCTCTCCGCATTCGGTGCGCCCATTCCATATGGGTATCGTTAGGCTTCTTTTTCGTGCCCCGAAACTGTCGGCGATACGTGTCCGGAGTTACAGCGTACCGTCGCAACAGTGTCTCCTTAACTAGCTCATACTGTGTCACTTCCTCAGCACCCAGAGTACGAAAGGCTTCCAGGGCTCGCCCGGATAGTTTCCCAGACAATATCGTGGGCCACTCTCTGTTGGGAATCTGGTGCAGGGCACATTGCCTTTCGAAGTCCGCCAAATATTCATCAATCCCTGTCTCGCTCTCTAGGAAGGGTCGAAATGCCGCATAGGGTATCTTGGGCCTCCCAGCATTTTCGACAGGGATGATTACCTGCGGGGCTTCAGCATTGCGGTGTGCGTTCGCTAGGTTGAGTTCGTGGGCTCGAGTCTCTCGTATATCCTCGTCCGCCTCCGCCATCAACTGCTGTACCAATTCCATGGAGGGGTTCAGCCCGTATAATGAGAGCCTTTCCCGAACAATCCTGGTTTTTTCGTCACTAATCGTGGTCGGTGTTTCCGCCATTGTGAAGCTCTGATCCAGTTCGGTCAATTCTGTGATCAGCTCTCTCCTCGGCCGGTTGCTGGCGTACCCCCCTCTGCTTTCAAGTAAATCCTTTAGGGTTGTACGCTTCAATTTTTCGTAAGCGCTCTCCATCCATTCTGTACCTCTCCTAGGAAATCCAGGAAAATCCCGCCGCTGCCGCCAAATGTTACGGTTACCCTTAGTCTCGCTGAGAGATGGACCGCTTAGTAGCCTGGATCCCTATTGCTAAAGAGGGGAGAAGCTGCTTTCCATAGTATTCTATATGAGTCTCGCAAATATAGAATAATCTCCCTTAGCTGCAGTACAGCTAGGATACCCTTCTGCCCACAAAAACGAGTCAACGCTGCGATTGAGGGTCAAACAAGAACTCAGGACTGGGATGCCCAGCCTGCTTTTTATTAAGGTTACATGCACACAGGGCACTCCCAGGGGGGGGGGGGGGAAAGCACAAAATCCCCCATCACACAGTTAGATAGAGAGCAATGTCCTTTGACAGGCCACAATAGGATTACAGTACTTAAGATAACAAGTTTACAAGTTCATCTTATCAATTAGCAGTCTGGCTCCAGAGGTGATTAGACAATAGTTTCTAAAAGCTGAAAAAAAGTTAACTCTTTATGAAATGATACTTGTTACGGTTTTCTTGGAGCCCTTCTTAGGCGCTGGCTTGGCTGGTTCAGGCATTGCTGCTGGGAAATAAGCTCTTCACAACAAAATAACTAATGCTTCTGTAACATGTTGTTTTTTTCTTTTACATTTACAAGATGTCTCAATCTGATCCTGTCTCAGAAACCACTGTTGGAACCCTGCTGCCTGATAACAGTTCTACCAAAGCTAAGTGCATTTGTTGTAAATTTGTGGAGGTTATTTCTCCAGCTGTGGTTTGTAATAGTTGTCATGATAAACTTTTACATGCAGAGAATGTATCCATCAGTAGTAGTTAATTACCTGTTGCTGTTCCCTTAAGATCTAATGCACAAGATATACCTGCAAATTTTTTTATTTTTATTTCTGATTCTATTCAGTCTGCCATCCTGCCTTCTAATAAATGTAAAAGGTCTTTTAAAACTTCTCATAAAGTTGATGAAATTTCAAATGACCGGCAACATGCTGAATTATCCTGCTCTGATGAAGATCTATCTGGTTCAGAAGATCCTACCTCAGATATTGACACTGACAAATCTTCTTATTTATTTAAAATGGAGTATATTCGTTCTTTGTTAAAAGAAGTGTTGATTACATTGGATATGGAGGAAACTAGTCCTCTTGATTTTAAAACTAGTAAACATTTAAATTCTGTTTATAAACCTCCTGTGGTTACTCCAGAGGTTTTTCCAGTTCCTGATGCTATTTCTGATATGATTTCTAAGGAATGCAATAGGCCTGGTACTTCTTTTACTCCTTCTTCAAGGTTTAAAATTTGTTATCCTTTGCCAGCAGTTACTTTAGAGTTTTGGGAAAAGATCCCCAAAGTTGATGGTGCTATCTCTACTCTTGCTAAACGTACTACTGCTTCAACTTTTTGGTTGGAGACTTTAGTGCAACAAGTTTTGGATCCTGAATTGTCTAGCATTGTTAACTTGATTCAACACGCTAATAATTTTATTTGTGATGCCATTTTTGATATCATCAAAATTGATGTTAAGTCTATGTCTTTAGCTATTTTAGCTAGAAGAGCTTTGTGGCTTAAATCTTGGAATGCTGACATGACTTCTAAATCCAGATTGCTATCTCTTTCTTTCCAAGGTAATAAATTATTTGGTTCTCAGTTGGATTCAATAATTTCAACTGTTTTTTTGCCTCACGATAAAAGACCTAAGGGTAAATATGAAGCTTCTAACTGTTTTCGTTCCTTTAGACAAAATAAGGAACATAAACCTAATCCTTCCCCCAAGGAATCTGTTTCCAATTGGAAGCCTTCCTCAAATTGGAATAAATCCAAGCCATTTAAGAGATCAAAGCCAGCCCCCAAGTCCGCATGAAGGTGCGGCTCTCATTCCAGCTCAGCTGGTAGGGGGCAGATTAAGATTTTTCAAAGATGTTTGGACCAATTCAGTTCAAAATCAATGGATTCAAAGTATTGTCCCTCAGGGGAACAGAATAGGATTCAGAGTAAGACTGCCTGTGAGAAGATTTTTTCTCTCACGAATTCCAGCAAACCCAGTAAAGGCTCAGACTTTCCTGAAGTGTGTTTCAGACCTGGCGTTATCAGGGGTAATCATGCCAGTTCCGTTTTAGGAACAGGGTCTGGGGTTTTATTCAAATCTATTCATTGTCCCAAAGAAAGAAAATTCATTCAGACCAGTTTTGGATCTGAAAATTTTGAATCGTTATGTAAGAGTACCAACTTTCAAAATGGTGACTATAAGGACTATTCTGCCTTTTGATCAGCAAGGGCATTATATGTCCACAATAGACTTACAGGATGCTTATCTTCATATTCCGATTCATCCATGACTCTGTCTCTAACAGACAAGAGACAATTAAAATTTGTTTCAGCTTGTCGGAACCTTCAGTCTCAATTATTCCCTTCAGTAGCTATGTGCATAGAAGTTTTAGGTCTCATGACTGCAGCATCGGACGTAATCCCCTTTGCTCGTTTTCGTATGAGACCTCTCCAGCTTTGTATGCTGAATCAATGGTGCAGGGATTATACAAGGATATCACAATTAATACCACCATTGTATAGTTCTAGGGGCCTCTTTGGTTTGTCCAACCTGGACTGTGATCACAACAGATGTGAGTCTTTCAGGTTGAGGAGCTGTTTGGAGATCTCTGACAGCACAAGGGGTTTAGAAATCTCAAGAGGCGAGATTACCAATCAATATTTTCGAACTCCGTGCAATTTTCAGGGCTCTTCAGGCTTGGCCTCTGTTGAAGAGAGAACCGTTCATTTGCTTTCAGACAGACAATATCACAGCTGTGGCATATGTCAATCATCAGGGTGGGACTCACAGTCCCCTTGCTATGAAAGAAGTATCTCAAATACTTTCTTGGGCGGAATCCAGCTCTTATCTAATTTCTGCGGTACATATCCCAGGTGTAGACAATTGGGAAGCGGATTATCTCAGCCGTCAGAATTTACATCCGGGGGAGTGGTCCCTCCATCCAGATGTGTTTTCTCCATTCAGATGTGGGGTCTTCCAGAAATAGATCTGATGGCTTCTCATCTAAACAAGAGACTTCCCCGGTACCTGTCCAGGTCCAGGGATCTTCAGGCGGAAGCAGTGGATGCGTTGACACTTCCTTGGTGCTACCAACCTGCTTATATTTTCCCGCCTCTAGTTCTTCTTCCAAGAGTGATCTCCAAAATCATCATGGAACAGTCGTTTGTATTGCTGATAGCTCCAGCATGGCCTCACAGGTTTTGGTATGCGGATCTTGTTCGGATGTCCAGTTGCCAACCTTGGCCTCTTCCATTAAGGCCGGACCTTCTGTCTCAAGGTCCGTTTTTCCATCAGGTTCTCAAATCATTAAATTTGAAGGTAAGAAAATTGAACGCCTAGTGCTTAGTGACTCAGTGATTAATACTATGTTACAGGCTCGTAAATCTGTTTCTAGAAAGATTTATTATTGAGTTTGGAAGATTTATATTTCATGGTGTTCTCATAAATTCACTTGGCATTCTTTCAGAATTCCTAGAATTTTACAGTTTCTTCAGGATGGTTTGGATAAGGGTTTGTCTGCAAGTTCCTTGAAGGGACAAATCTCTGCTCTGTCTGTCTTATTTCACAGAAAGATTGCTAAGCTTCCTGATATTCACTGTTTTGTACAGGGTTTGGTTCGTATCAAGCCTGTCATTAAATTAATCTCTCCTCCTTGGAGTCTTAATTTGGTTTTGAAGGCTTTACAGGCTCCTCTATTTGAGCCTAAGCATTCTTTGGACATTAAACTACTTTCTTGGAAAGGAAAGTGTTGTTCCTTTTGGCCATCGCTTCTGCTAAAAGAGTTTCTGAATTATCTGTTCTTTCTTGTAAATCTCCTTTTCTGATTTTTCATCAGGATAAGGCGGTTTTGCAGACTTCATTTAAATTCTTACCTAAGGTTGTGAATTCTAACAACATTAATAGAGAAATTGTTGTCCCTTCCTTGTGTCCTAATCCTAAGAATTCTTTGGAGAAATCCTTACATTCTTTGGATATGGTAAGAGCTTTGAAATATTATGTTGAAGCTACTAAAGATTTCAGGAAGATTTCTAGTCTATTTGTTATCTTTTCTGGTTCTCGGAAAGGCCAGAAGGCTTCTGCCGTTTCCTTGGCTTCGTGGTTAAAGCTTTTGATTCATTCATCTTATTTGGAGTCGGATCAAGCCCCGCCTCAGAGAATTACAGCTCATTCTACTAGATCAGTCTCCACTTCGTGGGCTTTAAGAATGAAGCTTCAGTTGATCATATTTGCAAAGCAGCAACCTGGTCTTCTTTGCATACATTTACTAAATTCTACCGTTTTGATGTATTTGCTTCCTCGGAAGCAGTTTTTGGTAGAAAAATTCTTCAGGCAGCTGTTTCAGTTTGATACTTCTGGTTATGTTTTAAGTTTTTTCTTTTCATTTCATGAGAATTAACTTATATTTTGGGTTGTGGATTATTTTTTTCAGTGAAAAATGGCTGTTTTTATTTTTATTCCTCCCTCTCTAGTGACTCTTGCATGGAGTTCCACATCTTGGGTATTGCTATCCCATACGTCACTAGCTCATGGACTCTTGCCAATTACATGAAAGAAAACATAATTTATGTAAGAACTTACCTGATAAATTAATTTCTTTCATATTGGCAAGGGTCCATGAGGTCCACCCTTTTTGTGGTGGTTATGATTTTTTGTATAAAGCACAATTATTTCCAAATTCCTTTGTTGATGCTTTTTACTCCTTTCTTTATCACCCCACTTCTTGGGTATTTGTTAAACTGAATTGTGGGTGTGGCGAGGGGTGTATTTATAGGCCTTTTGAGGTTTGGGAAACTTTGCCCCTCCTGGTAGAATTGTATATCCCATACGTCACTAGCTCATGGACTCTTGCCAATATGAAATAAATGAATTTATCAGGTAAGTTCTTACATAAATTATGTTTTTTTTTAAAATCGCTGTAATATTTCAAATAGACTTTAAATTATTGTACAGCTACTCCACTCTGGCTGACTGATAAGCAAGGATGGGTAGTATAAGGGTAAAGCAAACAGCATTTGTGCACACTTTATAAGAAGTTAAGTGATCAACAGAACATATTTGGTATATTAAGGGAATAGTATTTATATCTATTTTTATACAGCATAAGCTACAATTTATTAAAACGTGTTTACATTTATATGCTGCTGGAACAATTTTAAATTATGATTTTTTCACATTATGTTACTACTACCTTTTCTAAAACTGCCCCACACAACAATTTTAAAATAACAAATAAAGTCATTGTAGAGGCTGATGCAGTTTACTCCCAGTAGCACTGCACTTCTCAGGTCAATATTCCCAAATGATAGAGTGATAAATAACAGAAAACAAAGTGTCTATAATGTAACATGCAGAATAAATCCCTTAATCTGTTCAGTAAAAAATATGCCTTTCCTGAAAAAGATGATGGTTAAACGTTTTTCTATAGTAGTGGGTTCTACACTTTAATGTCTGTTTTGTTTTTTTAAGGAACCTTAGCTTGTACCCTATCAATGGCTGCACAGTGGAGATGGCAGAGGGTATCATATTTACTTATTCCTACTTTTCTTATATATCATTTTCCTTGTCTTGCTGTAGCAGGATATGTAAAAAAAAATACCTTGTAAAGATATGGCTGTTAGTGCCTTTAAGAAATAATGAATGTGCCACAACCATAGTAACTGCAAAACAATTATGTGTACGAGAGTTTGTATGTGCTAGATAGTAAGAATATAAGAGTGAGAAATAGGATGTGTGTGTGAGAAAGTGAGAATATATGTGAGAGAAACTGTGTGACAGTGTTTAAAAGTATGTGTGTAAGTCTTATTTGTAAGTGTTTGAGAGATAGTTTGTGTGAGTGTGTAACAGAGAACTTGTGTGAGTGTTTATGTATGTGTTTGTGTGTATCTGTGATTGTGTGTGTGTGTGTGTGTGTGTGCGTGCGTATATATCTGAGTGTGTGTATATCACTGGCTATATATGTATGTGTGCAATTATTCCTGCCACAACTTGCTGCCATGTGAACAAGAATATTATGAGAATAAGTTTAAAATATTTATTAGTATATAATTGTATACAAAGAGTGTTTACTTCTTAATACAAATGTATATTAGAAGCGAATAACGGCGTAATAAAAATTTACGTATGAAATTGTGAAAATTTGGGACCACTAAGAAATTTCATGGGTCCACTAGCTCTTGGGCAACTTTTTCAACCCCTGTGTGTATATATATATATATATATATATATATATATATATATATATATATATATATATATATATATATATATATATATATATACAGGGAGTGCAGAATTATTAGGCAAGTTGTATTTTTGAGGATTAATTTTATTATTGAACAACAACCATGTTCTCAATGAACCCAAAAAACTCATTAATATCAAAGCTGAATATTTTTGGAAGTAGTTTTTAGTTTTAGCTATTTTAGGGGGATATCTGTGTGTGCAGGTGCACTCAACTCCCTTGGTCGACCATGATGAGGCCTGTTCTAAGTGGAACCTGTCCTGTGAAACCACTGTATGGTCTTGCCCATCGTGCTGCAGCTCAGTTTCATGGTCTTGGCAATCTTCTCATTGCTTGAGCAATCTTTATGTAGAGCAACATTTCTTTTTTTCAGATCCTCAGAGAGTTCTTTGCCATGAGGTGCCATGTTGAACTTCCAGTGACCAGTATGAGAGAGTGTGAGAACGATAACACCAAATTTAACACACCTGCTACCCATTCACACCTGAGACCTTGTAACACTAATGAGTCACATGACACAGGGGAGGGAAAATGGCTAATTGGGCCCAATTTGGACATTTCCACTTAGGGGTGTACTCACTTTTGTTGCCAACATTTTAGACATTAATGGCTGTGTGTTGTTGAGTTATATTGAGGGGACATCAAATTTACACTGTTATACAGGCTGTACACTCACTACTTTACATTGTAGCAAAGTGTTATTTCTTCAGTGTTGTCACATGAAAAGCTATAATAAAATATTTACAAAAATGTGAGGGGTGTACTCACTTTTGTGTGATACTGTATGTATTTATATTTTTATATGTGTATCTATGTCAGTAAATACATACATATATATATATATATATATATATTTATATATATATATATATATATTTTTATATATATATATATATATATATATATATATATATATATATATATATATATATATATATATATATATATATATATATATATATATATATATATATATATATATATATATATATATATATATATATATATATATATATATATATATACAGGGAGTACAGAATTATTAGGCAAGTTGTATTTTTGAGGATTAATTTTATTATTGAACAACAACCATGTTCTCAATGAACCCAAAAAACTCATTAATATCAAAGCTGAATAGTTTTGGAAGTAGTTTTTAGTTTGTTTTTAGTTATAGCTATTTTAGGGGGATATCTGTGTGTGCAGGTGACTATTACTGTGCATAATTATTAGGCAACTTAACAAAAAACAAATATATACCCATTTCAATTATTTATTTTTACCAGTGAAACCAATATAACATCTCAACATTCACAAATATACATTTCTGACATTCAAAAACAAAACAAAAACAAATCAGTGACCAATATAGCCACCTTTCTTTGCAAGGACACTCAAAAGCCTGCCATCCATGGATTCTGTCAGTGTTTTGATCTGTTCACCATCAACATTGCGTGCAGCAGCAACCACAGCCTCCCAGACACTGTTCAGAGATGTGTACTGTTTGCCCTCCTTGTAAATCTCACATTTGATGATGGACCACAGGTTCTCAATGGGGTTCAGATCAGGTGAACAAGGAGGCCATGTCATTAGATTTTCTTCTTTTATACCCTTTCTTGCCAGCCACGCTGTGGAGTACTTGGACACGTGTGATGGAGCATTGTCCTGCATGAAAATCATGTTTTTCTTGAAGGATGCAGACTTCTTCCTGTACCACTGCTTGAAGAAGATGTCTTCCAGAAACTGGCAGTAGGACTGGGAGTTGAGCTTGACTCCATCCTCAACCCGAAAAGGCCCCACAAGCTCATCTTTGATGATACCAGCCCAAACCAGTACTCCACCTCCACCTTGCTGGCATCTGAGTCGGACTGGAGCTCTCTGCCCTTTACCAATCCAGCCACGGGCCCATCCATCTGGCCCATCAAGATTTCATCAGTCCATAAAACCTTAGAAAAATCAGTCTTGAGATATTTCTTGGCCCAGTCTTGACGTTTCAGCTTGTGTGTCTTGTTCAGTGGTGGTCGTCTTTCAGCCTTTCTTACCTTGGCCATGTCTCTGAGTATTGCACACCTTGTGCTTTTGGGCACTCCAGTGATGTTGCAGCTCTGAAATATGGCCAAACTGGTGGCAAGTGGCATCTTGGCAGCTGCACGCTTGACTTTTCTCAGTACATGGGAAGTTATTTTGCGCCTTGGTTTTTCCATACGCTTCTTGCGACCCTGTTGACTATTTTGAATGAAACGCTTGATTGTTCGATGATCACGCTTCAGAAGCTTTGCAATTTTAAGAGTGCTGCATCCCTCTGCAAGATATCTCACTATTTTTGACTTTTCTGAGCCTGTCAAGTCCTTCTTTTGACCCATTTTGCCAAAGGAAAGGAAGTTGCCTAATAATTATGCACACCTGATATAGGGTGTTGATGTCATTAGACCACACCCCTTCTTATTACAGAGATGCACATCACCTAATATGCTTAATTGGTAGTAGGCTTTCGAGCCTATACAGCTTGTAGTAAGACAACATGCATAAAGAGGATGATGTGGTCAAAATACTAATTTGCCTAATAATTCTGCACTCCCTGTATATATATATATATATATATATATTTATATATATTTAAATATATATATATATATATATATATATACAGTATATATATATATATATATATATATATATATATATATATATATATATATATATATATATATACATATTGCTTGCACCTTGGTGGAGGATGCACCTTAGTGTAAATGTAGATAGAGGTAAAAATAAATTGAACATTTTCTTCTATATGAAGAACATTGGAATGTAAAATATTCATAATTCATGTCAGTTATAGTGCACTCGGGAAAACGTGGTCGGGTTAGACATGCGAGTGACAGGTGTTAGGTTTTTTATTTGCTTTCTCCATTGAAGACTATGGGGAGAAGAAGTTAGTGTGGTCCAACAATGCCTGTCAGGTTTAGCTTTCATGCAAACATTCTACTTTGAACTTGTAATACGCATGATAAACCACGCACATTAAAAGTTTACTTCTGACGGTGTTTGAGCACAAGGAAAAACACTAAATAGCGTGCCACTTGTAATCTGGCTCTAAGTTGTTTATCTTGAACCTAGAATTATTACAGTAGAATATGCATTTTTTAGTTCATCTCCTTTAAAGGCATAACCTGCTTAGGTCTATACTTATCTGACAATTTATTCAACTGCACAGAAAACCAGCAATTAAAGTTGCTTCCCTGTTAATAAAAGCATACCATGGTCCTTCTATACACCCAATGGCTTTTCATGTCACAGCTGAAACTGAATGTTTAGATGGATCAGATTTGACAGATATGATGCTAAATTATAAAGTCATATTTCTGCCGTGTTGGTCAGTAAGTTCAGCAAAGGAGGAACAAACGGAAGAAGAGCCACAAGGCCACTGACTGTTGTATAGATTTTCCAATATAAACGTCAATTACTATTAGCATTGTTTACCAGAGTGCCTCATTATCTCTGCAGTTTAGAATTTCTTTAGGGTGTGGTGAAGTTTGGATAGATCAAAAAAACTACAGTGCTTGAGGGGTTAGAGCACAATTTCTATGACAGAAGGGGACAATCTTCCAACTTGAGGTCTAAAAAACATAGACAACTTTATTACAGATTATGGGGAAAAATCCGAAATTTATTTTGTTAGCTTGTTGTAAATTAGCATAGTATGTCTGATCAGTAAAAAATAAATGAAGGAGAAACGCAATGATATTTTGTACCACATTTTTTTTTACATGTACTAGCTATAATCACCATCTTTACTCACTCATAGACTTGTGCATATGAGAAAAAAGAAAGTTGGTTCATCCGTATTTTGTTAGGCACCGACAAGTTTTAAAAAAACAAATTAAATGTCCTGTAGCCCCAAACACCTAAACCTAACCATTAAACCTACTATTACTAACCTCTTAAACACCACAACAATTAACCCTAAACAGCCAGACCCCTCAAAGCACTTAACTCCCTAACTTTGGGACCCTCCCCCCCAACGTAACCCCCTTACTGCTGAGGTGGGTTATTTGGGGTGGGGATTTCTGGCAGTTAGGTGTTATATGCAGAGGGGCGGTGATAGTTAGTGGTTTGGTGTGGCTGGAATTAACCCTTTACCCCAATATGATATAGATCTACTTCATGTGGTACGAAGCTCATTGTATCGTATAAAGTAGATCTACGTTACAGATGCAAAAAGCTCCAGAAGTTTGGGCTGTCAAGTGACAGCCGAGAGCTGCTGTTTCTGAGCTGCAGGCATCTGTTTGTATATGGAAACAGAGCATGATCAGTGTTCCGGTTCCATATGAAGGCAGATGCCTGATCATTACAGACAGGGACACAGTGTGCGTCACCATCCATAATTATCATCTTCTGGTGCCGGAGGAAGGTGTGGGAGGGAAAGCTGGAGGTGGGTGGGCGGCCCAGCAGCAGATGGGGGAGGGAGTGGAATAAGCTGTCCATTGAGGTGGTAAAGTATGGAAACTGGTGGTAACATAAAAATTCTTCTTAGACTTTAATGGAGATAAATGGCTTTTATTTGAGCGTTAAAACTACAAGAAGTCATTTTTTTGCGCTTGGATATTCGAGTTTGCAAAGTCGTGGTAACAAATAGACTTCCCCCATAGACTTCAATAAAGCCAAAACAGTAAAAAAAACAACTAACACCTAAAAGTCGCGCAAGCACAATTGCGTTTATTTAAAAGCACAGATGTCTATATTTCTATATCTATTTTATAATACATAAAACATCTTCCCCTATGTGCAGAACATTGGAATGGAAAGTTTTACAGTAAATACACAGTATAACACTAAATATGAACATTGCATAAATGTTATTTTTGACTGCAAAGGGCTCCAATGCACTTATATAAATGTCTAGTAAACATACATATGTATCTATGTGTTTTTATGTGTATATATGTTTGGAAATACATATATACACATAGAAGTACATAAATAGATTAGATAGTGCTATTATGAGTGTAACTATACTGTTATATGTATTTTTGATGTGGGTTTTTTGCCCACTTTTTAGTCAAGTTTAACAGATAACCAGAGCTCTGAAGTGGCAGTGATCATTCTAGCATAAATAACAGTTGTGCTCACGCGTTCACATTTACTTTCAACTTGCAATATGAGCGGAATGTAACTTGCGCGCGATCGTGCAGGAAAACCTGATACCACTCGTAATCTAGCCCTAAATTAGATGAGTCACCTGAAATAACAAATACAATACAACTAGAAAGTATGTTTACTACACTTGGGTTGGTTGAATACATGAAAAACTACGTTTATTTTATTGAGGATTCCACCTACCTACAAGAAAGAAAGAAATTCTAAATTAATAAGATGGAAAAATGTGGCAGTTAATTGATTTATTACTCTGCTGTATGGTCTTGCCCATAGTGCTGAAGCTCAGTTTCAGGGTCTTGGCAATCTTCTTATAGCCTAGGCCATCTTTATGTAGAACAACAATACTTTTTTTCAGATCCTCAGAGAGTTCTTTGCCATGAGGTACCATGTTGAACTTCCAGTGACCAGTATGAGAGAGTGTGAGAGCGATAACACCCGATTTAACACACCTGCTCCCCATTCACACCTGAGACCTTATAACACTAATGAGTCACATGACACTGGGGAGAAAAAATGGCTAGTAAAGAGGAAAGTGCTGCTGCAGTGATCACCAGGCACAGGAAGCAGAGCGGATCAAACCATGTGTGAGCAAGGGGAATGGTGTGGAGCCAACCAAAAAGGTAGCGGCGGACTACCGCAAAAATGCACAAAAAGAAGAAGTGGAAGGCTGCTGAGCAACAGTAAAACGGTGTGTTTATTTCCAATTTTAAAAAAAATACACATGAAAGTGAACAGTCACTACAAACAGGGAAGGAGACAGCAGTCCTTCCCTGTTTGTAGTGACTCTGTTCACTTTCATGTGTATTTTTTTTTAAATTGGAAATAAACACACCGTTTTACTGTTGCTCAGCAGCCTTCCACTTCTTCTTTTTTAGAAAAAATGGCTAATTGGGCCCAATATGGACATTTCCCCTTAGGGGTGTACTCCCTTTTGTTGCCAATGGTTTAGACATTAATGGCTGTGTGTTGAGTTATTTTGAGGGGACAGCACATTTACACTGTTCCAGACAGTGTGTGTGTGGGGGCAAAATAAACCCTGCATCACTGTCTGAAAGGAGGGGTTTGTGACCCATAAAAATAGTGGGACTGGAAAAGGTGAAGGGTAGAGAGTGATGGCTTTAAAAAGGGGGTGTAGGAGGAAGTGGGTGTCAGTTTAACAAAGACCTGTAAAGTATAGGAAAATCCCATCCCCCCTCCCCTTTTGTTAAGGTGCTGCTGTTTGACTATTACTTGGGTCAATAGTTGATGGTTGTACCTCCTGCTAGGGAATTGTGGGAGAAATATGAGATTGTGGGCGTGTATTGGCAGAGTTTGCCAGCACATAGTGGTTGGTTGGCAACCACCTTGGTTTTTATGATGTTCATTATTTATTGAGTTATACTTATTGCTCTTCTATTTTAAAGTTTAATAAAGCGGGATGTGGCCTTCTCCACCCAATCTTGGTAATTTATTTTACTCAGCTGGAATAGACACTATGGAGGTCATTGCTCAATGTGTTTGAACACAGGTTTTTTTTA